>NC_135823.1:30326983-30538986 GCF_964213995.1 Mustelus asterias | reverse complement strand
GGAGGGGTTTGGGGGGTTATGTCATTGTCGGAGGGATTTGGGGGTGTTATGTGCATGTAGGAGGGGTTTGGGGGTGTTATGTGAGTGCAGGAGGGGTTTGGCGGTTTTATTTGAGTGTAGCAGGGGTTTGGGAGGGTTGTGTGAGTGTTGGAAGGATTTTGGGGGGCTATGAGTGTAGGAGGTGTTTGGCGGGGTTATGTGGGTATAGGAGGTGTTTGGGGGGTTATGTGAATGTAGGAGGGGTTTGGGGATGTTATGTGAGTGTAGGAGGGGTTTGGGGAGGTTATGTGAATGTCGGAGGGGTTTGGGGGTGTTATGTGAGTGTAGGAGGGGTTTTAGGGGTTATGTGAGTATAGGAGGGGTTTGGGGGGTTATGTGAGTGTAGGAGGGGTTTGCGGCAGGGGGTTATGTGAGTGTCGGAGGGCTTTGGGGGGGTTATGTGAGTGTCAGAGGGATTTGGGGAGTAATGTGAGTGCAGGAGGGGTTTGGGGGGGTTATGTGATTGTAGGAGGGTATTGGGAAGGTTATTTGAGTGTAGGAGGGGTTTGGGTGGTTATGTGGGTGGAGGAGGGGTTTGGTGGGGTGGTTATGTGAGTGTAGGAGGGGTTTTGGGGGGGTTATGGGTGTGTAGCAGGGGTTTGGGGGGGTTATGGGAGTGTAGCAGGGGTTTGGGGGGTTATGTGAGTGTAGGAGGGGTTTAGAACATAGAACATAGAACATAGAAAGCCACAGCACAAACAGGCCCTTCGGCCCACAAGTTGCGCTGATCATATCCCTACCTCTAGGCCTATCTATAGCCCTCAATCCCATTAAATCCCATGTACTCATCCAGAAGTCTCTTAAAAGACCCCAACGAGTTTGCCTCCACCACCACCGACGTCAGCCGATTCCACTCACCCACCACCCTCTGAGTGAAAAACTTACCCCTGACATCTCCTCTGTACCTACCCCCCAGCACCTTAAACCTGTGTCCTCTCGTAGCAACCATTTCAGCCCTTGGAAATAGCCTCTGAGAGTCTACCCTATCCAGACCTCTCAACATCTTGTAAACCTCTATCAGGTCACCTCTCATCCTTCGTCTCTCCAGGGAGAAGAGACCAAGCTCCCTCAACCTATCCTCATAAGGCCTGCCCCCCAATCCAGGCAACATCCTTGTAAATCTCCTCTGCACCCTTTCAATGGCTTCAACATCTTTCCTGTAATGAGGTGACCAGAACTGCGCGCAGTACTCCAAGTGGGGTCTAACCAGGGTCCTATAAAGCTGCAGCATTATCTCCCGACTCCTAAACTCAATCCCTCGATTAATGAAGGCCAGTACGCCGTACGCCTTCTTGACCGCATCCTCCACCTGCGAGGCCGATTTAAGAGTCCTATGGACCCGGACCCCAAGGTCCTTCTGATCCTCTACACTGCTAAGAATGGTACCCTTCATATTATACTGCTGCTTCATCCCATTGGATCTGCCAAAATGGATCACCACACACTTATCCGGGTTGAAGTCCATCTGCCACTTCTCCGCCCAGTCTTGCATTCTATCTATGTCTCGCTGCAACTTCTGACATCCCTCCAAACTATCCACAACACCACCTACCTTGGTGTCGTCAGCAAACTTACCAACCCATCCCTCCACTTCCTCATCCAGGTCATTTATGAAAATGACAAACAGCAAGGGTCCCAGAACAGATCCCTGGGGCACTCCACTGGTCACTGACCTCCATGCAGAGAAAGACCCCTCCACAGCCACTCTCTGCCTTCTGCAGGCAAGCCAGTTCTGGATCCACAAGGCAGCAGCCCCTTGGATCCCATGCCCTCTCACTTTCTCAAGAAGTCTTGCATGGGGGACCTTATCGAACGCCTTGCTGAAGTCCATATAGACCACATCCACCGCTCTTCCTTCGTCAATGTGTTTGGTCACATTTTCAAAGAACTCAACCAGGCTCGTAAGGCACGACCTGCCCTTGACAAAGCCGTGCTGACTACTTTTGATCATACTAAACTTCTCTAGATGATCATAAATCCTGTCTCTCAGGATCCTCTCCATCAACTTACCAACCACTGAGGTTAGACTCACCGGTCGGTAATTTCCCGGGCTGTCCCTGTTCCCTTTCTTGAATATAGGGACCACATCTGCAATCCTCCAATCCTCCGGAACCTCTCCCGTCTCCATCGACGATGCAAAGATCATCGCCAAAGGCTCCGCAATCTCCTCCCTCGCCTCCCACAGTAACCTGGGGTACATCCCATCCGGTCCCGGCGACTTACCAACCTTGATGCCATTCAATAGTTCCAACACATCCTCTTTCTTTATGTCCACATGCTCGATCCTTTCTGTCCACCGCAAACCAGCAGTACAACCACCCAGATCCCTTTCCACCGTGAATACCGAGGTAAAGTATTCATTAAGCACCTCCGCCATTTCTAACGGTTCCGCACAAACTTTTCCCCCTTCACCTTTTAAGGGTCCTATGCCTTCACATCTCATCCTTTTACTCTTGACATATTTGTAGAAAGCCTTGGGATTCTCCTTAATCTTACCCGCCAAGGTCTTACCCTTCTCGCTCTCCTAATTTCCTTCTTAAGCTCCTTCCTACATCCCGTATACTCCTCTAAATCCTTAACACCTCCTAGCTCTCTGAACCTTCTGTACGCCTCTCTTTTCTTATTCACCAGGTTCATCACAACCTTCGTGCACCACGGTTCCCGTACCCTACCAACACCCCCCTGTCTCATCGGAACGTTGTCATGCAGAGCTCCAGACAAACATTCCTTGAAAATCCTCCACTTTCCTTCGGTACTTTTCCCCAAGAATGCCTCCTTCCAATTTACCCGTCTAATTTCCTCCCTGATGACACTGTATTTCCCTTTACTCCAGAGAAACACTTTCCTAGCCTGCCTGATCCTATCTCTTTCCAATGCTATCGTGAAGGAGATAGAATTATGATCGCTATCCCCAAGATGCTCACCCACCGAGAGATCCTCCACCTGTCCAGGTTCATTAGCCAGCACCAGATCAAGTACAGCCTCTCCTCTAGTAGGCTTATCCACATACTGTGTCAGGAAACTCTCCTGGACACACCTAACAAACTCCTCTCCATCCAAACCCCTAGCCCTAGGGATATTCCAATCTATGTTTGGGAAATTAAAATCTCCCATCACGACAACTCTGTTATTCCTACATCTCTCCAGGATCTGTTTCCCCATCTGCTCCTCAACATCTCTGTTACTATTGGGCGGCCTATAGAAAACACCCAGCAAAGTTACCGACCCCTTCCTGTTCCTAACCTCCACCCACAGAGACTCCGTAGTCAATCCCTCCACGGCGTCCACCTTCTCTACAGCCGTGACACTATCCCTGATCAACAGTGCCACTCCCCCCCCTCTCTTGCCTCCCTCCCTGTCCTTCCTGAAACATCTAAAACCCGGCACCTGAAGCACCCAGTCCTGTCCCTGAGACATCCAAGTCTCCGTAATGGCCACCACATCACAATTCGAAGCAGCAATCCACGCTCTAAGCTCATCCACTTTATTCACTACACTCCTGGCATTAAAATAGACACATCTCAGACCTTCAGCCTGAGCACTTCCCTTCTCCATCACTCGTCTAACCTCCCTCTTACCCTGTCTACATTCCTTATCTATTTGCGAGCTAACCTCCTCGCTCTCAGTCCCCTCATTTTGATTCCCTCCCCCCAACCTTTCTAGTTTAAAGTCTCTCCAGTAGCCTTAGCCAACCTTCCCGCCAGGATATTGGTCCCCCTGGGATTCAAGTGCCACCCGTCTTTTTTAAACAGGTCACACCTGCCCCTAAAGAGGTCCCAATGATCCAAGTACCCAAATCCTTGTCCCTTGCTCCAGTCCCTCAGCCACGCATTCATTCTCCACCGATTCCTGTTCTCACTCTCCCGCGGCACAGGCAGCAATCCCGAGATTACTACCTTTGCATTCCTCTTTCTCAGCTGTCTACCTAACTCCCTATATTCTCTTTTCATGACCCCTTCCCTCTTCCTACCTATGTCAGCAGTACCTATATGCATCACGACCTTCGGCTCCTCTCCCTCCCCCTTCAGGATTTCTGGGACTCGACCAGAGACATCCCGGACCCCTGCACCAGGGAGGCAAACCACCATCCGAGAGTCCTGTCTGTGTCCGCAAAAACGCCTATCTGACCCCCTCACCGTAGAGTCCCCAATTAGCACTACCCTCCTTTCCTTACACTTTTGCACTACTGGGCCAGGCTCAGCTCCAGAGACACTGCCACCGCTGCTTCCCCCAGGTGGGCTGTCCTCCCCAGTAGTACTCAGACAGGAGTGCTTATTATTAAGGGGCACATCCACCGGGGTGGGTTTGGGGGGTTATGTGAGGTTAGGAAGGGTTTGGGAGGGTTAGGTGAGTGTAGGAGGGGTTTGGGTTCGTAATGTGAGTGTAGGAGGTGTTTGGGGGGGTTATGTGAGTGTAGGAGGGGTTTGGGGGGGTTATACGAGTGTAGAAGGGGTTTGGGGGGTTATATGAATGTAGGAGGGGGTTTGGGCGTGTCATGTGAGTGTTGGAGGGGTTTGGGGGGTTATGTGAGTGTAAGAGTGGTTTGGGGGGTTATGTGAGTGCAGGGGGCGTTTGGGGGGTTATGTGAATGTTGGAGGGGTTTGCGGAGGTTATCTGAGTGTTGGAGGGGTTTGCGGGGGTTATGTAAATGTAGGAGGGGTTTGGGGGAGTTATGCGAGTGTCGGAGGGTTTTGAGGGGTTATGTGAATGTAGGAGGGGTTTGCAGCGGGGGGTTATGTGAGTGTAGGAGGGGTTTGGGGGGGGTTATGTGAGTGTCGGAGGGGTTTGGGGGGTTAATGTGAGAGTAGGGGTTGTTTTGGAGGGTTATGCGAGTGTAGGAGGGGTTTGGGGGGTTATGTGAGTGGAGGAGGGGTTTGGGGTGGTAATGTGAGTGTAGGAGGGGTTTGGGGGTGTTCTGTGAGAGTCGGAGGGGTTGTTTTGGAGGGTTATGTGAGTGTAGGAGGGGTTTGGGGGGTTATGTGAGTGGAGGAGGTGTTTGGGGTGGTAATGTCAGTGTAGGAGGGGTTTGGCGGGGTGGTTATGTGAGTGTAGGAGGGGTTTGGGGGGGTTATGGGAGTGTAGGAGGGGTTTGGGGGGTTATGGGAGTGTAGGAGGGGTTTGGGGGGTTATGTGAGTGTACGGTTGGTTTGAGGGGTTATGTGAGTGCAGGGGGTGTTTGGGGGGTTATGTGAGTGTTGGAGGGGTTTGCGGAGGTTATGTGAATGTAGGAGGGGTTTGGGGGAGTTATGCGAGTGTCGGAGGGTTTTGAGGGTTTATGTGAATGTAGGAGGGGTTTGCAGCGGGGGGTTATGTGAGTGTAGGAGGGGTTTGGGGGGGGTTATGTGAGTGTCGGAGGGGTTTGGGGGGTTAATGTGAGAGTAGGGGTTGTTTTGGAGGGTTATGCGAGTGTAGGAGGGGTTTGGGGGGTTATGTGAGTGGAGGAGGGGTTTAGGGTGGTAATGTGAGTGTAGGAGGGGTTTGGGGGTGTTCTGTGAGAGTCGGAGGCGTTGTTTTGGAGGGTTATGTGAGTGGAGGAGGTGTTTGGGGTGGTAATGTCAGTGTAGGAGGGGTTTGGCGGGGTGGTTATGTGAGTGTAAGAGGGGTTTGGGGGGGTTATGGGAGTGTAGGAGGGGTTTGGGGGGTTATGTGAGTGTACGGGTGGTTTTGGAGGGTTATGTGAGTGGAGGAGGGATTTGGGGGGCTATGTGAGGGTAGGAAGGGTTTGGGATGGTTATGTGAGTGTAGGGGGGGTGGTTTGGGGGCTTATGTGAGTGTAGGAGGGGATTGGGTTCGTAATATGAGTGTAGGAGGTGTTTGGGGGGGTTATGTGAGTGTAGGATGGGTGTGGGGGGTTATGTGAGTGTAGGAGATGTTTGTGGGGTTATGTCATTGTCGGAGGGATTTGGGGGTGTTATGTGCGCGTAGGAGGGGTTTGGCGTGGTTATGTGAGTGTAGGAGGGGTTTGGGGGGGTTATATGAGTGTAGAAGGGGTTTGGGGGGTTACATGAATGTAGGAGGGGTTTGGGGGTGTTATGTGAGTGTAGGAGGGGTTTGGGGGGTGTTATGTGAGTGTTGGAGGGGTTTGGGGGGTTATGTGAGTGTAGGAGTGGTTTGGGGGGTTATGTGAGTGCAGGGGGCGTTTGGGGGGTTATGTGAGTGTTGGAGGGGTTTGCGGAGGTTATCTGAGTGTCGGAGGGTTTTGAGGGGTTATGTGAATGTAGGAGGGGTTTGCGGCGGGGTGGTATATGAGTGTAGGAGGGGTTTGCGGGGGGTTATGTGAGTGTAGGATGGGTTTGTGGGGTTTATGTGAGCGTAGGGGGATTGAGGGGGTTATGTGAGTGTAGGAGGGGTTTGGGGGGTTTTGTGAGCGCAGGAGGGGTTTGGGGGATTATGTGAGTGTAGGAGGGGCTTGGGGGGGTTATGAGAGTGTAGGACGGGTTTGGGGGTGTTCTGTGAGTGTTGGGGTGGTTTTGGAGGGTTATGTGAGTGTAGGCGGGGTTTGGGGGGTTATGTGAGTGGAGGAGGGGTTTGGAGGGGTTATATGAGTGTAGGGGGGGTTTGGGGGGGTTATGTGAGTGTAGGACGGGTTTGGGGGTTTATGCGTGTGTAGGAGGGGTTTGGGGGGTTATGTGAGTGTAGGAGGGGTTTGGGGGGGTTATGTGAGTGTAGGAGGGGTTTGGGGCATTATGTGAGTGTAGGAGGGGTTTGGGGTGGTAATGTGAGTGTAGGAGGGTTTGGGGGTGTTCTGTGAGTGTAGGGGTGGTTTTGGAGGGTTATGTGAGGGTAGGGGGGATTTGGGTGGTTATGTGAGTGTAGGAGGGGTTTGGGGGGTTATGTGAGTGTAGGGGGGGTTTGGGGGGGTTATGTGAGTGTAGGACGGGTTTGGGGGTTTATGCGTGTGTAGGAGGGGTTTGGGGGGGTTATGTGAGTGTAGCAGGGGTTTGGGAGGGTTGTGTGAGTGTTGGAAGGATTTTGGGGGGCTATGAGTGTAGGAGGTGTTTGGCGGGGTTATGTGGGTATAGGAGGTGTTTGGGGGTTTTTGTGAATGTAGGAGGGGTTTGGGGGTGTCATGTGAGTGTAGGAGGGGTTTGGGGAGGTTATGTGAATGTCGGAGGGGTTTGGGGGTGTTATGTGAGTGTAGGAGGGGTTTGGGGGGTTATGTGAGTATAGGAGGGGTTTGGGGGGTTATGTGAGTGTAGGAGGGGTTTGCGGCTGGGTTATGTGAGTGTCGGAGGGCTTTGGGGGGGTTATGTGAGTGTCAGAGGGATTTGGGGAGTAATGTGAGTGCAGGAGGGGTTTGGGGGGTTATGTAATTGTAGGAGGGGATTGGGAAGGTTATTTGAGTGTAGGAGGGGTTTGGGTGGTTATGTGGGTGGAGGAGGGGTTTGGTGGGGTGGTTATGTGAGTGTAGGAGGGGCTTTGGGGGGCTTATGGGTGTGTAGCAGGGGTTTGGGGGGGTTATGTGAGTGTAGGAGGGGTTTGGGGGGTTATGTGAGGTTAGGAAGGGTTTGGGAGGGTTAGGTGAGTGTAGGAGGGGTTTGGGTTCGTAATGTGAGTGTAGGAGGTGTTTGGGGGGGTTATGTGAGTGTAGGAGGGGTTTGGGGGGGTTATACGAGTGTAGAAGGGGTTTGGGGGGTTATATGAATGTAGGAGGGGGTTTGGGCGTGTTATGTGAGTGTTGGAGGGGTTTGGGGGGTTATGTGAGTGTAAGAGTGGTTTGGGGGGTTATGTGAGTGCAGGGGGCGTTTGGGGGGTTATGTGAATGTTGGAGGGGTTTGCGGAGGTTATCTGAGTGTTGGAGGCGTTTGTGGGGGTTATGTGAATGTAGGAGGGGTTTGGGGGAGTTATGCGAGTGTCGGAGGGTTTTGAGGGGTTATGTGAATGTACGAGGGGTTTGCAGCGGGGGGTTATGTGAGTGTAGGAGGGGTTTGGGGGGGTTATGTGAGTGTCGGAGGGGTTTGGGGGGTTAATGTGAGAGTAGGGGTCGTTTTGGAGGGTTATGCGAGTGTAGGAGGGGTTTGGGGGGTTATGTGAGCGGAGGAGGGGTTTGGGGTGGTAATGTGAGTGTAGGAGGGGTTTGGGGGTGTTCTGTGAGAGTCGGAGGGGTTGTTTTGGAGGGTTATGTGAGTGTAGGAGGGGTTTGGGGGGTTATGTGAGTGGAGGAGGTGTTTGGGGGGTTATGTGAGTGGAGGAGGTGTTTGGGGTGGTAATGTCAGTGTAGGAGGGGTTTGGCGGGGTGGTTATGTGAGTGTAGGAGGGGTTTGGGGGGGTTATGGGAGTGTAGGAGGGGTTTGGGGGGTTATGTGAGTGTACGGGTGGTTTGAGGGGTTATGTGAGTGCAGGGGGCATTTGGGGGGTTATGTGAGTGTTGGAGGGGTTTGCGGAGGTTATCTGAGTGTTGGAGGGGTTTGCGGGGGTTATGTGAATGTAGGAGGGGTTTGGGGGAGTTATGCGAGTGTCGGAGGGTTTTGAGGGTTTATGTGAATGTAGGAGGGGTTTGCAGCGGGGGGTTATGTGAGTGTAGGAGGGGTTTGGGGGGTTATGTGAGTGGAGGAGGGGTTTAGGGTGGTAATGTGAGTGTAGGAGGGGTTTGGGGGTGTTCTGTGAGAGTCGGAGGCGTTGTTTTGGAGGGTTATGTGAGTGGAGGAGGTGTTTGGGGTGGTAATGTCAGTGTAGGAGGGGTTTGGCGGGGTGGTTATGTGAGTGTAGGAGGGGTTTGGGGGTGTTATGGGAGTGTAGGAGGGGTTTGGGGGGTTATGTGAGTGTACGGGTGGTTTTGGAGGGTTATGTGAGTGGAGGAGGGATTTGGGGGGGCTATGTGAGGGTAGGAAGGGTTTGGGATGGTTATGTGAGTGCAGGGGGGGGTGGTTTGGGGGCTTATGTGAGTGTAGGAGGGGTTTGGGTTCGTAATTTGAGTGTAGGAGGTGTTTGGGGGGGTTATGTGAGTGTAGGATGGGTGTGGGGGGTTATGTGAGTGTAGGAGATGTTTGTGGGGTTATGTCATTGTCGGAGGGATTTGGGGGTGTTATGTGCGCGTAGAAGGGGTTTGGCGTGGTTATGTGAGTGTAGGAGGGGTTTGGGGGGGTTATATGAGTGTAGAAAGGGTTTGGGGGGTTACATGAATGTAGGAGGGGTTTGGGGGTGTTATGTGAGTGTAGGAGGGGTTTGGGGGGTGTTATGTGAGTGTTGGAGGGGTTTGGGGGGTTATGTGAGTGTAGGAGTGGTTTGGGGGGTTATGTGAGTGCAGGGGGCGTTTGGGGGGTTATGTGAGTGTTGGAGGGGTTTGCGGAGGTTATCTGAGTGTCGGAGGGTTTTGAGGGGTTATGTGAATGTAGGAGGGATTTGCGGCGGGGGGGGGGTATATGAGTGTAGGAGGGGTTTGGGGGGGATTATGTGAGTGTCGGAGGGGTTTGGGGGATTATGTGAGAGTAGAGGTTGTTTTGGAGGGTTATGCGAGTGTAGGTTGGGTTTGGGGGTGTTCTGTGAGAGTCGTGGTTGTTTTGGATGTTTATGTGAGTGTAGGAGGGGTTTGGGGGGGGGTTATGAGAGTGTAGGAAGGGTTTGGAGTGGTAATGTGAGTGTAGGAGGGGTTTGGGGGTGTTCTGTGAGAGTAGGGGTTGTTTTGGAGGGTTATGTGAGTGTAGGAGGGGTTTGAGGGGTTATGTGAGTGGAGGAGGGGTTTGGGGTGATAATGTCAGTGTAGGAGGGGTTTGGCGGGGTGGTTATGTGAGTGTAGCCGGGGTTTGGGGGGATTATGGGAGTGTCGGAGGGGTTTGGGGGGTTATGTGAGTGTACGGGTGGTTTTGGAGGGTTATGTGAGTGGAGGAGGGGTTTGGGGGGTTATGTGAGGGTAGGAAGGGTTTGGGATCGTTACGTGAGTGTAGGGGGGGGGGTCTGAGGGGTTATGCGAGTGTAGGAGGGGTTTTGGTTCGTAATGTGAGTGTAGGAGTTGTTTGTGGGGTTATGTCATTGTCGGAGGGATTTGGGGGTGTTATGTCGTGTAGGAGGGGTTTGGCGTGGTTATGTGAGTGTAGGAGGAGTTTCGGGGGGTTATTTGAGTGTAGCAGGGGTTTGGGAGGGTTGTGTGAGTGCAGGGGGGCTTTGAGGGGTTATGTGAGTGTTGGAGGTGTTTGTGGGGTTATGTCATTGTCAGAGGGATTTAGGGGTGTTATGTGCGTGTTGGAGGGGTTTGGTGGGGTTATGTGAGTGTAGGAGGGGTTTGGGGAGGTTATGTGAATGTGGGAGATGTTTGGCGGTGTTATGTGAGTGTAGGAGGGGTTTGGGGAGGTTATGTGAATGTAGGAGGGGTTTGGGGAGGTTATGTGAGTGTAGGAGGCATTTGGGGAGGTTATGTGAATGTAGGAGGGGTTTGGGGAGGTTATGTGAATGTAGGAGGGGCTTGGGGAGGTTATGTGAATATAGGAGGGGTTTGGGGGTGTTATGTCAGTGTAGGAGGGGTTTGGGGAGGTTATGTGAATGTAGGAGGGGTTTGGGGGTGTTATGTGAGTGTCGGAGGGGTTTGGGGATGTTATGTGATGTAGGAGGGGTTTTGGGAGGTTATGTGAATGTAGGAGGGGCTTGGGGGTGTTATGTGAATGTAGGAGGGGTTTTGGGAGGTTATGTGAGTGTTTGAGGGGTTTGGGGAGGTTATGTGAGTGTAGGAGGGGTTTGGGGGTGTTATGTGAGTGTCGGAGGGGTTTGGAGATGTTATGTGATGTAGGAGGGGTTTGGGGAGGTTATGTGACTGTAGGAGGGGTTTGGGGGTGTTATGTGAATGTAGGAGGGGTTTGGGGATGTTATGTGAATGTAGGAGGGGCGTGGGGGTGTTATGTGAATGTAGGAGGGGTTTTGGGAGGTTATGTGAGTGTTTGAGGGGTTTGGGGAGGTTATGTGAGTGTAGGAGGGGTTTGGGGGTGTTATGTGAGTGTAGGAGGGGTTTGGGGGGGTTATATGAGCGTAGGAGGGGTCTGGGGAGTTATGTGAGTGTAGGAGGGGTTTGGGGGGGGTTATATGAGTGTAGGAGGGGTCTGGGGAGTTATGTGAGTGTAGGAGGGGTTTGGGGGGTTATGTGAGTATAGGAGGGATTTACATTGAACAGTACAGCACAGAACAGGCCCTTCGGCCCACGATGTTGTGCCGATCTTTATCTGAAACCAAGATCAAGCTATCCCACTCCCTATCATCCTGGTGTGCTCCATGTGCCTATCCAATAACCGCTTAAATGTTCCTAAAGTGTCTGACTCCACTATCACTGCAGGCAGGCCATTCCACACCCCAACCACCCACTGCGTAAAGAATCTACCTCTGATATCCTTCCTATATCTCCCACCACGAACCCTATAGTTATGCCCCCTTGTAATAGCTCCATCCACCCGAGGAAATAGTCTTTGAACGTTCACTCTATCTATCCCCTTCATCATTTTATAAACCTCTATTAAGTCTCCCCTCAGCCTCCTCCGCTCCAGAGAGAACAGCCCTAGCTCCCTCAACCTTTCCTCAACCTTGGGGGGGTTATGTGTGTGTAGGAGGGGTTTAGGGGGTTATGTGAGTGTCGGAGGGGTTTGCGGAGGTTATGTGAGTGTTGGAGGGGTTTGCGGGGGTTATGTGAGTGTAGGAGGGGTTTGGGGGGTTATGTGAGTGTAGGTGGGGTTTGAGGGGTGTTATGTGAGTGTTGGAGGGGTTTGGGAGGTTACGTGAGTGTAGGAGGGATTTGGGGGGTTATGTGAGTGTTGGGGGCTTTGGGGGGGGTTATGTGAGTATAGGAGGGGTTTGGGGGGTTATGTGAATGTAGGAGGGGTTTGGGGGGATTATGTGCGTGTCGGAGGGTTTTGGGAGGTTATGTGAGTGTAGGAAGTGTTTAGGGGGTTTATGTGAGTGGAGGAGGGGTTTGGGGGGTTATATGATTGTAGGAGGGGTTTGGGAGGATTATTTGAGTGTAGCAGGGGTTTGGGAGGGTTGTGAGAGTGTAGGTGTCTGGGGGGGTTACGTGAGTGTAGGAGGTGTTTGGGGGGGTTATGCGAGTGTAGGAGGGGTTTGGGGGTGTTCTGTGAGAGTAGGGGTTGTTTTGGAGGGTTATGTGAGTGGAGGAAGGGTTTGTCGGGGGGTTATGTGAGTGTAGGGGGGGTTTGGGGGGTTATGTGAGTGTAGGAGGGGTTTGGGGGGGTTATGCGAGTGTAGGAGGGGTTTGGGGGTGTTCTGTGAGAGTAGGGGTTGTTTTGGGGGGTTATGTGAGTGGAGGAGGGGTTTGGCGGGGGGTTATGTGAGCGTAGGAGGGGTTTGGTGGGGTTATGCGAGGGTAGGAGGGGTTTGAGGGGTTATGTGAGTGTACGGGTGGTTTTGGAGGGTTATGTGAGTGGAGGAGGGGTTTGGCGGGGGGTTATGTGAGCGTAGGAGGGGTTTGGGGGGGTTATGCGAGGGTTGGAGGGGTTTGAGGGGTTATGTGAGTGTACGGGTGGTTTTGGAGGGTTATGTGAGTGTAGGAGGGGTTTGGGGGGTTATGTGAGTGTAGGAGGGGTTTGGCGGGGGGATTATGTGAGTGTTGGAGGGGTTTGGGGCGGTTATGCGAGGCTAGGAGGGGTTTGGGGGGTTTTGTGAGTGTACGGGTGGTTTTAGAACATAGAACATAGAACATTACAGCGCAGAACAGGCCCTTCGGCCCACGATGTTGCACCGACCAGTTAAAAAAAAAAACTGTGACCCTCCAACCTAAACCAATTTCTTTTCGTCCATGAACCTATCTACGGATCTCTTAAACGCCCCCAAACTAGGCGCATTTACAACTGATGCTGGCAGGGCATTCCAATCCCTCACCACCCTCTGGGTAAAGAACCTACCCCTGACATCGGTTCTATAACTACCCCCCCTCAACTTAAAGCCATGCCCCCTCGTGCTGGATTTCTCCATCAGAGGAAAAAGGCTATCACTATCCACCCTATCTAAACCTCTAATCATCTTATATGTTTCAATAAGATCCCCTCTCAGCCGCCGCCTTTCCAGCGAAAACAATCCCAAATCCCTCAGCCTCTCCTCATAGGATCTCCCCTCCATACCAGGCAACATCCTGGTAAACCTCCTCTGCACCCTCTCCAAAGCCTCCACATCCCTCCTGTAATGCGGGGACCAGAACTGCACACAGTACTCCAAGTGCGGCCGCACCAGAGTTGTGTACAGTTGCAACATAACGCTACGACTCCTAAATTCAATCCCCCTACCAATAAACGCCAAGACACCATATGCCTTCTTAACAACCTTATCTACTTGATTCCCAACTTTCAGGGATCTATGCACACATACACCTAGATCCCTCTGCTCCTCCACACTATTCAAAGTCCTCCCGTTAGCCCTATACTCAACACATCTGTTATTCCTACCAAAGTGAATCACCTCACACTTCTCCGCATTAAACTCCATCCGCCACCTCTCGGCCCAACTTTGCAACCTGTCTAAGTCTTCCTGCAAACTACGACACCCTTCCTCACTGTCTACCACACCACCGACTTTGGTGTCATCAGCAAATTTGCTAATCCACCCAACTATACCCTCATCCAGATCATTAATAAATATTACAAACAGCAGTGGCCCCAAAACAGATCCCTGAGGTACACCACTTGTAACCGCACTCCATGATGAATATTTACTATCAACCACCACCCTCTGTTTCCTATCCGCTAGCCAATTCCTGATCCAATTTCCTAGATCACCCCCAATCCCATACATCTGCATTTTCTGCAGAAGCCTACCATGGTGAACCTTATCAAACGCCTTACTAAAATCCATATATACCACGTCCACTGCCTTGCCCCCATCCACCTCCTTGGTCACTTTCTCAAAAAACTCAATAAGGTTAGTAAGGCACGACCTACCTGCCACAAAACCATGCTGACTATCACCTATCAATTCATTACTCTCCAAATAACTATAAATCCTATCCCTTATAATTTTTTCCAACATCTTGCCGACAACAGAAGTGAGACTCACCGGTCTATAATTCCCGGGGAAGTCTCTGTTCCCCTTCTTAAACAATGGGACAACATTCGCTAACCTCCAATCTTCTGGTACTATACCAGAGGCCAACGACGACCTGAAGATCAGAGCCAGAGGCTCTGCAATCACTTCTCTTGCCTCCCAGAGAATCCTTGGATAAATCCCATCCGGACCAGGGGATTTATCTATTTTCAGACCCTCCAGAATATCCTGCACATCCTCCTTATCAACTGTAATACTGTCTATTCTACTCCCCTGCAACCCAGTGTCCTCCTCAGCTATATTCATGTCCCCTTGCGTGAACACCGAAGAGAAATATTGGTTCAATGCTTCACCAATCTCCTCCGGTTCCACACATAACTTCCCTCTGCCATCTATAACTGGCCCTAAACTTGCCCTAACCAACCTTCTGTTCTTGACATACCTATAGGAGGGTTATGTGAATGTAGGAGGGGTTTGGGGGTTTATGTGAGTGTAGGAGGGGTTTGGGTTCGTAATGTGAGTGTAGGAGGTGTTTGGGGGGGGTTATGTGAGTGTAGGATGGGTGTGGGGGGGTTAAGTGAGTGTAGCAGGGGTTTGGGAGGGTTATGTGAGTGCAGGGGGGCTTTGTGGGGTTATGTGAGTGTCGGAGATGTTTGGGGGGGTTATGTCATTGTGGGAAGGATTTGGGGGTGTTATGTGCGTGTAGGAGGGGTTTGGGTGGGCTACGTGAGTGTAGGAGGGGTTTGGGGGGGTTATTTGAGTGTAGCAGGGGTTTGGGAGGGTTGTCTGAGTGTTGGAGGGATTTGGGGGGGTTATGAGTGTAGGAGGTGTTTGGCGAGGTTATGTGAGTGTAGGAGGGGTTTGGGGGTGTTATGTGAGTGTATGAGGGGTTTGGGGAGGTTATGTGAATATAGGAGGGGTTTGGGAGTGTTATGTAAGTGTAGGAGGGGTTTGGGGGGGTTATGTGAATATAGGAGGGGTTTGGGGGTGTTATGTGAGTGTAGGAAGGGTTTGGGGAGGTTATGTGAATATAGGAGGGGTTTCGGGGTGTTATGTGAGTGTAGGAGGGGTTTGGGGAGGTTATGTGAATGTAGGAGGGGTCTGGGGAGTTATGTGAGTGTCGGGGCGTTGGGGGGTTATGTGAGTATAGGAGGGATTTACATTGAACAGTGCTGCACAGAACAGGCCCTTCGGCCCACGATGTTGTGCCGATCTTTATCTGAAACCAAGATCAAGCTATCCCACTCTCTATCATCCTGGTGTGCTCCATGTGCCTATCCAATAACCGCTTAAATGTTCCTAAAGTGTCTGACTCCACTATCACTGCAGGCAGTCCATTCCACACCCCAATCCCTCTCTGCGTAAAGAACCTACCTCTGATATCCTTCCTATATCTCCCACCACGAACCCTACAGTTATGCCCCCTTGTAATAGCTCCATCCACCCGAGGAAATAGTCTTTGAACGTTCACTCTATCTATCCCCTTCATCATTTTATAAACCTCTATTAAGTCTCCCCTCAGCCTCCTCCACTCCAGAGAGAACAGCCCTAGCTCCCTCAACCTTTCCTCAACTTTTGGGGGGGTTATGTGTGTGTAGGAGGGGTTTGGGGGGTTATGTGAGTGTCGGAGGGGTTTGCGGAGGTTATCTGAGTGTTGGAGGGGTTTGCGGGGGTTATGTGAATGTAAGAGGGGTTTGGGGGCGTTATGTGAGTGTAGGAGGGGTTTGGGGAGGTTATGTGGGTGTAGGAGGGGTTTGGGGAGGTTATGTGAGTGTTGGAGGGGTTTGGGAGGTTACATGAGTGTAGGAGGGGTTTGGGGGGGTTATGTGAGTGTAGGGGGCTTTTGGGGGGTTATGTGAGTATAGGAGCGGTTTGGGGGTTTGTGTGAGTGTAGGAGGGGTTTGGGGGTTATGTGAGTGTAGGAAGGGTTTGGTGGGGTTATGTGCGTGTTGGAGGTTTTGGGAGGTTGTGTGAGTGTAGGAGGGGTTTGGGGGGGTTATGTGCATGTCGGAGGGTTTTGGGCGGTTATGTGAATGTAGGAGAGGTTTGGGGGTGTTATGTGAGTGTAGGAGGGGTTTGGGGGGTGTTATATGATTGTTGGAGGGGTTTGCGGGGTTACGTGAGTGTAGGAAGTGTTTGGGGGGTTATGTGAGTGCAGGGGGCATTTGGGGGGTTATGTGACTGTGGGAGGGGTTTGGGGGGTTATGTGTGTGTAGGAGCGGTTTGGGGGGTTATGTGAGTGTAGGAGGGGTTTGGGGGAGTTATGTGTGTGTCAGAGGGTTTTGGGGGGTTATGTGAGTGTAGGAGGGGTTTGCGGCGGGGGGTTATGTGAGTGTAGGAGGGGTTTGGGGGAGGTTATGTGAGTGTCGGAGGGATTTGGGGGGTAATGTGAGCGCAGGAGGGGTTTGGGGGCTTATGTGATTGTAGCAGGGGTTTTGGAGGGTTGTGTGCGTGTTGGAGGGATTTGGGGGGTTATGTTAGTGTAGGAGGTGTTTGGGGGGGTTATGCGAGTGTAGGAGGGGTTTGTGGGTGTTCTGTGAGAGTAGGGGTTGTTTTGGAGGGTTATGCGAGTGTAGGAGGAGTTTGGGGGTGTTCTGTGGGAGTAGGGGTTGTTTTGGAGGGTTATGTGAGTGTAGGAGGTGTTTGGGGGGTTATGTGAGTGTAGGAGGGGTTTGGCGGGGTTATGCGAGGGTAGGAGGGGTTTGGGGGGTTATGTGAGTGCAGGAGGGGTTTGGGGTTTATGTGAGTGTAGGGGGTGGGTTTGGTGGGTTATGTGAGTGTAGGAGGGGTTTGGGGGGGTTATGCGAGGGTAGGAGCGGTTTGGGGTTTATGTGAGTGTAGGGGGTGGGTTTGGTGGGTTATGTGAGTGTAGGAGGGGTTTGGGTTCGTAATGGGAGTGTAGGAGGTGTTTGGGGGGGGTTATGTGAGTGTAGGATGGGAGTGGGGGGGTTGTGTGAGTGTAGGAGGGGTTTGAGTTCGTGATGTGAGTGTACGAGGGGTTTGGGGGTGTTATGTGAGTATAGGAGGAGTTTGGGGTGCGTTATGTGAGTGTTGGAGGGGTTGGGGGGTTATGTGAGTGTAGGGGCGGTTTGGGGGTTATGTGAGTGTCGGGGGCGTTTGGGGGGTTATGTGAGTATAGGAGGGATTTACGTTGAACAGTACAGCACAGAACAGGCCCTTCGGCCCACGATGTTGTGCCGATCTTTATCTGAAACCAAGATCAAGCTATCCCACTCCCTATCATCCTGGTGTGCTCCATGTGCCTATCCAATAACCGCTTAAATGTTCCTAAAGTGTCTGACTCCACTATCACTGCAGGCAGTCCATTCCACACCCCAATCCCTCTCTGCGTAAAGAACCTACCTCTGATATCCTTCCTATATCTCCCACCACGAACCCTATAGTTATGCCCCCTTGTAATAGCTCCATTCCCCCGAGGAAATAGTCTTTGAACGTTCTCTCTATCTATCCCCTTCATCAGTTTATAAACCTCTATTAAGTCTAAGCCTCCTCCACTCCAGAGAGAACAGCCCTAGCTCCCTCAACCTTTCCTCAAACTTTGCGGAGGTTATCTGAGTGTTGGAGGGGTTTGGGGGTGTTATGTGAGTGTAGGAGGGGTTTGGGGAGGTTATGTGAATGAAGGAGGGATTTGGGGGTGTTATGTGAGTGTAGGAAGGGTTTTAGGAGGTTATGTGAATGTAGGAGGGGTTTGGGGGGTTATGTGAGTGTAGGTGGGGTTTGGGGGGTGTTATGTGGGTGTTGGAGGGGTTTAGGAGTTTACGTGAGTGTAGGAGGGGTTTGGGGGGGTTATGTGAGTGCAGGGGGCTTTTGGGGGGGTTATGTGAGTATAGGAGGGGTTTGGGGGGGTTATGTGACTGTAGGAAGGGTTTGCGGGGGTTATGTGAGTGTAGGAGGGGTTTGCAGGGGTTATGTGAATGTCGGAGGGGTTTGGGGGGGGTTATGTGCATGTCGGAGGGTTTTGGGAGGTTATGTGAGTGTAGGAAGTGTTTAGGGGGGTTATGTGAGTGTCGGAGGGGTTTGTGGGGCGGGGGGGTGTTATGTGAGTGTAGGAGGGGTTTGCAGGAGTTATGTGAATGTAGGAGGGGTTTGGGGGGTTATGTGAGTGTAGGTGGGGTTTGGGGGCTGTTATGTGAGTGTTGGAGGGGTTTGGGGGGTTACGTGAGTGTAGGAGGGGTTTGGGGGTTTATGTGTGTGTAGGAGGGGTTTGAGGAGGTTAGCTGAGTGTTGGAAGGGTTAGCGGAGGTTATGTGAATGTAGAAGGGGTTTGGGGGAGTCATGTGTGTGTCGGCGGGTTTTGGGGGGTAATGTGAGTGCAGGAGGGGTTTGCGGCAGGGGGGTTATGTGAGTGTAGAAGGGGTTTGGGGTAGGTTATGTGAGTGTCGGAGGGATTTGGGGGGTAATGTGAGTGCAGGAGGGGTTTGGGGGGTTATGTGATTGTAGGAGGGGTTTGGGAGGGTTATGTGAGTTTAGGAGGGGTTTGGGGGAGGTTATGTGAGTGTCGGAGGGATTTGGGGAGGTTATGTGAGTGTAGGAGGTGTTTGGGGGTGTTCTGTGAGAGTTGGGGTTGTTTTGGAGGGTTATGTGAGTATAGGAGGGGTTTGGGGGGGTTAGGCGAGGGTAGGAGGGGTTTGGCAGGGTTATGTGAGTTTAGGAGGGGTTTGGGGGAGGTTATGTGAGTGTCGGAGGGATTTGGGGAGGTTATGTGAGTGTAGGAGGTGTTTGGGGGTGTTCTGTGAGAGTTGGGGTTGTTTTGGAGGGTTATGTGAGTTTAGGAGGGGTTTGGGGGAGGTTATGTGAGTGTCGGAGGGATTTGGGGAGGTTATGTGAGTGTAGGAGGTGTTTGGGGGTGTTCTGTGAGAGTTGGGGTTGTTTTGGAGGGTTATGTGAGTATAGGAGGGGTTTGGGGGGGTTAGGCGAGGGTAGGAGGGGTTTGGCAGGGTTATGTGAGTGTAGGAGGGGTTTGGGGAGGTTATGTGAGTGTAGGAGGGGTTTGGGGAGGTTATGTGAATGTAGGAGGCGTTTGGGGGGGGTTATGTGTGTGTAGGAGGGGTTTGAGGGGGTTATGTGAGTGTAGGAGGTGTTTGGGGGGTTATGTGAGCGTAGGATGGGTGTGGGGGGGTTATATGAGTGTAGGATCGGTGTGGGGGGGGGGTTATGTGAGTGTAGGAGGGGTTTGGCGGTGTTATGTGAGTGTAGGAGGGCTTTGTGGGGTTATGTGAGTGTCGGAGAGGTTTGGGGGGTTATGTCATTGTCGGAAGGATTTGGGGGTGTTATGTGCGTGTAGGAGGGGTTTGGGTGGGCTACGTGGGTGTAGGAGGTGCTTGGGGGGGTTATTTGAGTGTAGCAGGTGTTTGGGAGGGTTGTGTGAGTGTTGGAGGGATTTGGGGGGGTTATGAGTGTAGGAGGTGTTTGGCAGGGTTATGTGAGTGTAGGAGGGGTTTGGGGAGGTTATGTGAATGTAGGAGGGGTTTGGGGGTGTTATGTGACTGTAGGAGGGGTTTGGGGGGTTACGTGAGTGTAGGAGGCGTTTGGGGGGGTTATATGAGTGTAGGAGGGGTTTGGGGGGTTATGTGAGTGTCGGAGGGGTTTGGCGAGGTTATGTGAATGTAGGAGGGTTTTGGCGGTGTTAAGTGAGTGTAGGAGTGGTTTGGGGAGGTTATGTGAATATAGGAGGGGTTTGGGGGTGTTATGTGAGTGTAGGAGGGGTTTGTGGGTGTTATGTGAGTGTAGGAGGGGTTTGGGGAGGTTATGTGAGTGTAGGAGGGGTTTTGGGGCGGTTATGTGAATGTTGAAGGGATTTGGGGAGTTATGTGAGTGTAAAATGGGTTTGGGGGGTAATGTGAGTGCAGGAGGTGTTTGGGGTGTTATGTCTTTGTAGGAGGGGTTTGGGGGAGTTATTTGAGTGTAGCAGGGGTTTGGGGAGGTTATGTGAATGTAGGAGGGGTTTGGGGGTGTTAAGTGAATGTAGGAAGGGTTTGGGGGTGTTATGTGACTGTAGGAGGGGTTTGGGGGGTTACGTGAGTGTAGGAGGCGTTTGGGGGGGTTATGTGTGTGTAGGAGGGGTTTGGGGGGTTATGTGAGTGTCGGAGGGGTTTGGCGAGGTTATGTGAATGTAGGAGGGTTTTGGCGGTGTTATGTGAGTGTAGGAGTGGTTTGGGGAGGTTATGTGAATATAGGAGGGGTTTCGGGGTGTTATGTGAGTGTAGGAGGGGTTGGGGTGTAATCTGAGTGTAGGAGGGGTTTGTGGGTGTTATGTGAGCGTAGGAGGGGTTTGGGGGGTTTATATGAGTGTAGGAGGGGTTTGGGGGGTTATGTGAATGTCGGAGGGGTTTGGGGGGTTACGTGAGTGTCGGAGGGGTTTGCGTAGGTTATCTGAGTGTAGGAGGGCTTTCCGGGGGTTATGTGAATGTGGGAGGGTTTTGGGGGGTCATGTGAGTGTAGGAGGGGTTTGCGGCGGGGGGCTTATGTGAGTGTAGGAGGGGTTTTGGGGCGGTTATGTGAGTGTTGAAGGGATTTGGGGGGTTATGTGAGTGTAAAAGGGGTTTGGGGGGGTAATGTGAGTGCAGGAGGTGTTTGGGGGGGTTATGTGATTGTAGGAGGGGTTTGGGGGTGTTATTTGAGTGTAGCAGGGGTTTGGGAGGGTTGTGTGCGTGTTGGAGGGATTTGGGGGGGTTATGTGAGTGTAGGAGGGGTTTGGGTGTTTATGTGAGTGTCTGGGGGGTTTGTGGGGGTTATGTCAGTGTCGGAGGGGTTTGTGGGGTTATGTGAGTGTAGCAGGGGTTTTGGGGGGAAATGTGAATATCACGGGGGATGGGGGAGTTATGAGAGTGTTGGGAGGGGTGGTTGGGGGGGGATATGTAAGTGTAGGTGGAGTTTGGGAGGGTTATGTGAGTGTAGGGGGGGTTTGGGGTGGTTATGTGAGTGTAGGAGGGGTTTGGGGGGTTATGTGAATGCAGGAGGAATTTGGGGGTTATGTGAATGTAGGGGGTTTTTGGGGGGGTTATCTGAGTGTGGGAGCAGTTCGGCGGAGTTATTTGAGTGTAGCAGGGGTTTGGGGAGGTTATGTGAATGTAGGAGGGGTTTGGGGGTGTTAAGTGAATGTAGGAAGGGTTTGGGGGTGTTATGTGACTGTAGGAGGGGTTTGGGGGGTTACGTGAGTGTAGGAGGCGTTTGGGGGGGTTATGTGTGTGTAGGAGGGGTTTGGGGGGTTATGTGAGTGTCGGAGGGGTTTGGCGAGGTTATGTGAATGTAGGAAGGGTTTGGGGGTGTTATGTGAGTGTAGGAGTGGTTTGGGGAGGTTATGTGAATATAGGAGGGGTTTCGGGGTGTTATGTGAGTGTAGGAGGGGTTGGGGGTGTTATGTGAGTGTAGGAGGGGTTTGGGGGGTTTATATGAGTGTAGGAGGGGTTTGGGGGGTTATGTGAATGTCGGAGGGGTTTGGGGGGCTACGTGAGTGTCGGAGGGGTTTGCGTAGGTTATCTGAGTGTTGGAGGGCTTTCCGGAGGTTATGTGAATGTGGGAGGGTTTTGGGGGGTTATGTGAGTGTGGGAGCGGTTTGGGGGAGTTATATGAGAGTAGGAGAGGTTTGGGGCGTTTATCTGAGTGTCGGAGGGGTTTGGGGAGGTTATGTGAATATCGGGGGGCTTTAGGGGGTTATGTGAGTGAATGAGTGGTTTGGGGGGGTGTTATGTGAATTTAGGTGTGGTTTTGGGGTGTTATGTGAGTGTAGGAGGGGTTTGGGGGGGTTATGTGAATGTAGGAGGGGTTTGGGGAGGTTATGTGAATGTAGGAGTGGTTTGTGGGTGTTATGTGAGTGTAGGAGGTGTTTGGGGGCTGTTATATGAAAGTTAGGAGGGGCTTGGGGGGGTTATGTGAGTGTAGGAAGTGTTTGGGGGGTTATGTGAGAGTCGGAGGGGTTTGCGGGGGGGGTGTTATGTGAATGTAGGAGTGGTTTGGGTGGGTTATGTGAGTGTAGGAGGGATTTGGGGGATTATGTGAGTGTAGGAGGGGTTTAGGGGGGTCATGTGATTGTAGGAGGGGTTTGGGGGTGTTATGTGAGTGTAGGAGGGGTTTGGGGGGTTATGTGAGCGTAGGAGGGGTTTGCGGGGAGGTTATTTGCGTGTAGGAGGGGTTTGGGGGGGTTATGTGAGTGCTGCGGGGATTGGTGGGTTATGTGTGTGTGGGAGGGCTTTTGGGGGGGTTATGTAAGTGTCGGAGGGGTTGGGGGGTTACGTGAGTGTGGGAGGGGTTTGGGTTGGTTATGTGAGTGTAAAAGGGGTTTGGGGGGTAATGTGAGTGCAGAGGTGTCTGGGGGGGGTTATGTGATTGTGGGAGTGGTTTGGGGGCATTATTTAAGTGTAGCAGGGTTTTGGGAGGGTTGTGTGCGTGTTGGAGGGATTTGGGGGGGTTATGTGCGTGTAAAAGGGGTTTGGGGGGGTTATGTGAGTGTAGAAGGGGTTTGGGTGTTTATGTGAGTGTCTGGGGGGTTTGTGGGGGTTATGTTAGTGTCGGAGGGGTTTGTGGGGTTATGTGAGTGTAGCAGGGGCTTTGGGGGGAAATGTGAATATCACGGGGGATGGGGGAGTTATGAGAGTGTTGGGAGGGGTGGTTGGGGGGGATATGTAAGTGTAGGTGGAGTTTGGGAGGGTTATGTGAGTGTAGGGGGGGTTTGGGGTGGTTATGTGAGTGTAGGAGGGGTTTGGGGGGTTATGTGAATGCAGGAGGAATTTAGGGGTTATGTGAATGTAGGGGGTTTTTGGGGGGGGTTATGTGAGTGTGGGAGCAGTTCGGGGGAGTTATTTGACTGTAGGAGAGGTTTGGGGAGGGTTTATCTGAGTGTAGGAGGGGTTTGGGGAGGTTATGTGAATGTCGGGGGGCTTTGGGGGGTTATGTGAGTGAATGAGTGGTTTGGGGGGGTGTTATGTGAGTTTAGGCGGCACGGTAGCACAGTGGTTAGCACTGCTGCTTCACAGCTCCAGGGTCCTGGGTTCGATTCCCGGCTCGGGTCACTGTCTGTGTGGAGTTTGCACATTCTCCTCGTGTCTGCGTGGGTTTCCTCCGGGTGCTCCGGTTTCCTCCCACAGTCCAAAGATGTGCGGGTTAGGTTGATTGGCCAGGTTAAAAATTGCCCCTTAGAGTCCTGAGATGCGTAGGTTAGTGGGATTAGCGGGTAAATATGTGGGGGCCTGGGTGGGATTGTGGTCCGTGCAGACTCGATGGGCCGAATGGCCTCCTTCTGCACTGTAGGGTTTCTATGATTTCTATGATAGGTGTGGTTTTGGGGTGTTATGTGAGTGTAGGAGGGGTTTGGGGGGTTATGTGAATGTAGGAGGGGTTTGGGGTGTTATGTGAGTGTAGGAGGGGTTGGGGGAGGTTATGTGAATGTAGGAGGGGTTTGGGGGTGTTATGTGAGTGTAGGAGATGTTTGGGGAGATTATGTGAGTGTCGGAGCGGTTTGGGGGGTTATGTGAATGTAGGTGGGGTTTGGGGGTGTTATGTGATTGTAGGAGGGGTTTGGGGTGGTTATGTGAATGTAGGAGGGGTTTGGGGTGTTATGTGAGTGTAGGAGGGGTTTGGGGAGGTTATGTGAGTGAAGGAGGGGTTTGGGGGGTTATGTGAATGTAGGAGGGGTTTGGGGGTGTTATGTGAGTGTAGGAGGGGGTTGGGGGGTTTATGTGCGTGTCGGAGGGTTTTGGGAGGTTATGTGAGTGTAGGAAGTGTTTAGGGGGGTTATGTGAATGTCGGAGGGGTTTGCGGGGGGGTTTATGTGAGTGTAGGAGTGGTTTGGGTGGGTTATGTGAGTGTAGAAGGGATTTGGGGGATTATGTGAGTGTAGGAGGGGTTTGGGGGGGTTATGTGAGCGTAGGAGGGGTTTGCAGAGGGGTTATTTGAGTGTAGGAGGGGTTTGGGGGGGTTATGTGAGTGCTGCGGGGGTTGGTGGGTTAAGTGTGTGTGGGAGGGGTTTTGGGGGGTTTATGTGTGTGGTGGAGGGGTTGGGGGGTTACGTGAGTTTGGGAGGGGTTTGGGGGGGTTATGTGAGTGTAGGAGGTTTGGGGGGGTTATGTGAGTGTAAAAGGGGTTTGGGGGGTTATGTGAGTGCAGGAGGGTTTTGTGGCGGTTATTTGAGTGTCGGAGGGGTTTGGGGGGTTTATGCGAGTGTCGGAGGTGTTTGGAGGGTCTTGGTGTGTCTAGGGGGGTGGGTGTGGGTGGCATGTGAGTTTAAGTGAGTGTAAGGGGTATCGTGTTTTTGTGAGTTTGGGGGTTTGAGTTTTGAGTGTAGGTGAGTGTGAGAGGGGTATGGGGGTATGTGAGTGTGAACGGGTATGGGGTTATGTGTGAGTGTGGGAGTTTGTGGGGGAGGATCTGGGTGAGTATGAGGGGCTATGGGGGGGGTGTTGTGTGTGTGGGAGTTGTTGGGGGAGGGTCTAGATGAGCGTGAGGTGTTATGGGGGGGCATGTGTGAGTGTGGGAGTTGTTTGGGGTCTTCAGGTGACTATGAGGGTATGGGGGGTATCTGTGGGAGTGTGGAAGTTGTTGGGAGAGGGTCTGGGTGAGTCTGAGAGTTGTTTGGGGTCTCTCAGTGACTATGAGGGGGTATGGGAGATTGTCAGTGTGAGGGGGTATGGGGGGATGTGAGTTTGAGGGGGTATGGAGGGGTATCTGTGTGAGTGTGGCAGTTGTTGAGGGAGGGTCTGGGTGAGTGTAAGGGGCTATGGGGGGGTGTTGTGTGAGTTGTTGGGGGAGGGTCTGGGTGAGTGTAAGGGGGGTATGGGGGGGTTTGTGTGAGAATGAGTGTTGTTTGGGGTCTCTTGGTTACTATGAGGGGTATGGGGGTGTCAGGGTGAGGGGGGAATGGGGTTATGTATAAGTGTGGGGGAGTTGTTGGGGTAGGGTCTGGGTGAGTGAGGGGGTATGGGGGGTATCTGTGTGAGTGTGGCAGTTGTTGGGAGGAGGGTCTGGGTGAGTGTGAGAGTTGTTTGGGGTCTCTTGAGGGGGTATGGGAGGGTGTCAGTGTAAAGGGGTTATGGTGGTATGTGAGTGTGAGGGGTATGTGTGAGTGTGGGAGTGTGAGGGGTATGTGTGAGTGTGGGAGTTGTTGGGGGAGGGTCTTGGTGAGTGTGAGAGTTGTTTGTGTCTCTAGGTGACTATGAGGGTATGGGGATATCAGTGTAAGAGGGGTATGGGAGTATGTGTGAGCGTGGGAGTTGTTGGGGGAGGGTCTGTGTGTGTGATAGTTGTTTGGGGTCTCTAGGTGACTATGAGGGTATGGGGGGGGTGTCAGTGTGAGGGGGTTTGGGGTTATGTGTGAGTGTGGGAGTTTTTTGGGGTCTTTAGGTGACTGACGGTATGGTGGGGGGGTATCTGTGTGAGTGTGGGAGTTGTTGGGGGAGGGTCTGGGTGAGTGGGAGAGTTGTTTGGGGTCTTTAGGTGACTATGAGGGTGTGGGGGGGGGGTATCTGTGTGAGTGTGGGAGTTGTTGGGGGAGGGTCTGGGTGAGTGGGAGAGTTGTTTGGGGTCTTTAGGTGACTATGAGGGTATGGGGGGGGGGTATCTGTGAGTGTGGGAGTTGTTGGGGGAGGGTCTGTGTGAGTGTGGGAGTTGTTGGGGGAGGGTCTGGGTGAGTTTGGGGTCTCCAGGTGAATTGCAGTCAGCTCCCTGCGGGTTGGAGTGTTGCTCTCTGGATGGTGCGGTGCCTGTGTGGCCCTGGGCTGCTCTGGCTGTGAGGTGTGAGCATGCCCGCAGCCTTATCGGGAGTTGATTTGGCGTCAGGAGCGTCCCCAGCTTGGCCACTGACAGCTCGCTGAGTACATGCGCAGTGTCTGTGTGCTGGATGCGATGGGTTGGTGGCGGATCAGGTAGCGCTGGACACGGATAAAACCCTGAGAGAGTGGCTGAGCCAAGACTCGGCTTGTGTGGATCACTCCCAGAACACAGTGTGTGCGTGTGTGGAGAGAGAGAGAGAGCAGAGGTAGAGAGCTGGACCCAGACTAACTCCCAGCCACACTGACAAGTCTGTAACGCAGCAAGAGCCTGGAACCCGGAGCATGGGAGTCACTCGGTGGAATTGTCTGATCTCACCCACAGTGTGAGGAGGGAGAGGGAGGGGGGGCTCTGCTTTTCCCCGAAGAATTCCTTCTCTTGATATTTCCTCTGTGTCAAACCCCTGGGGATCTTTAACGGAGCGTGTTGGTTCACTAGGATGAACAGGTACAACCACTTCCCAAGTTTGGATGCTGGATTTACAGCGGGATCCCTTCCCCTGCCCGTAACATGCTCCCAGAGCTTTGGAGAATGAGGGATATTTGGTCTGTCTCGCCGCCACCACCACTACTCGCCTGAAGAGGTGGTGGGAGGAGGGAGGAGGACAGTCCGAGAAGCAGGTGAGCAAATAATAAATAAATCAATAAAACACCTTCTAATTTGATTTTAAAACATTAGTAACTTTAAGATGCTTGAAACGGAAGGAGAGGGTTCACTGGAACACTTGTCCCAACACTTCAATCCTCCAGCCTTCCAAGTCCTGCGCACTTTCCATTTAAAAATGACAAGCCTGTATTTTAAATTCAGCATGAAAGGTAACCCCCCCCAAAAAATATTGAGTCAAGTTGTCCTGTTGAAATAGCTGTTTTCAAATCGAGACAAATAAAAGTTAGCTCACAAGAGCTGAATTTAATGTGAAATAACGGACCAGTGGAACATATACCGTTAACTGCAAAACTGTTCTTAGCCCCAAGCAAGGTTTTAGGTGGAAGCGAATTCCACAGCCCCCCATCTGATCCAGGGCATTTTGGTTTAAATTTCATTATTTGCTTGTACTGCCCGCGTGACATTTATATATCCAGTCTGAATTGCTGTAGCGGAGGATTTATTGTTTTGGTCTGTTGTTATCAAGTGCCTTAATTAAATATGAAGTGGCAACGGGAGCGCTTATTCAAACCGTTCTTGGGTGGGAAAAAAAAACACCGTAGAAGTTAAACTGACACGTAACTTTTTTTTTAATGATTCCGATTTATTTTGGAATCTGACGTTAGTCGCCCGAGTCTTCTAAACCACAAAGTGTCCTCGTTAACTCAAGATCAATAATCTTAGTCAATAAATTTATCGGGCGTATTGTAAAATAAGATCATCTGCATTGCTGGAATTCAAACGTCTTTTAGCAAATCCATCAGCTGAGATGTATATACCTTAGTGAGGAGAGCATGCACCTGGGTATATCTGTATATATATCTGTCTCTATTATCTGTATATCAATCTGGCTGACTGGATCTGTCTCCCCCTGTCTAATGAAGCGCAATTGGTAAAATGCTATTTGAATTTAATACAAAATATCCAACGACAAACTCGTGCAGCTGAATTTAAAATATTTTCCATTATGTCAATTGTGTTTTTGACTGCAGATTGTTTTATGTTGGTTTCTGTGTATGTTGGGGTATTGCAGACTACCCGCTCACATTAACAACTGTGGGAACAATCCCATGCAGAAAAAAAAGGCTTGCATTTGTTTGGGAAAAGAAGCAGACACGGGTATGTTACTTTTAAGGATTGTTGCTTTTTGGCCAGTTGTATGTGCATCAAACCCAGGTGATTGGTTCTGCTACATGTGATTTCATCTCCGCCTACTCCCCTCCCCCACTTCAGTCTATGGGGAGTCTGTTGACACTCAACCCCAATGGTGACTGCTCTTTTACCTAAGTACTGATCACATGGCTCAACAGTGAATCTATGGAAGGAATGGTTTGGGGGAGGGTCAAAAGGGTGATGATGATGGTGGGCGGGGAGGGGGAGGGGTGGTGGGAGAAGATGCTGGGTGGCAAGGGGTGAAAAATAGAGGGGCGGACAATGAAAAGTAGGAGAAAGAGGTGTGAAGAAGGACAGGTAGAGAGGCAGGGAAAGTTCAGAAAGAGCTGGAAGGATACGTAGAGGGTTGCAGGGATGTGGGCAGCAGGGAGAAACATTACAACAGGATGAGAATTTTTTTTTAAAGTGCGCAGAGTGAGAGACACAAGAAGAAGCAAGTATTAGCCAAAATAACTTGTCAATCCAATAAAAGACAGAAATAAATGGTCACAGGAGATTGAAACACATGGTCATGCTTCACGTTCCAGAAAAGGAACGGTCTCGGTAAATTAAGTAAGCCAAATACTGATGCAACAAAGAAGCAAAGGAAGTACGTAGAAGGGTTCATACCAAATAAGCTGTAAACCGATCCAGAGTCTGGAATACAATATTCATGAAAATGAAATAAAACATCTCAATAAAACACAGAAGGAAGAAGGAATGCTATAATGGGAAATTTATAAGCAATCGTCAATATGTGAATACAGAAACAAGAGGACTCTATGACAAAAGTGTTAAATGGTTAAATTAAGAACTCAATCTTAATTTTGTCAACACTTTATCTATTTAAAGCTTTAAGCATTTTTAATAGAATTACATAATTGAACTGCATTCTGGAAAAAAAGCTATTCACTCATCTTAGTTCCCTAAAGAGAGAAATGCCTCTTACTGATGTCTTACTGCTGACTTGTGCAGCAAAAGGTTCTTCCTTAAAACTAACATTGAAACATTCTCCAAATCCAGACCTTCTGACTTCTACTAGCTCTGTTACTCAGCCCTTGATAGGTGTCGTACCTGACAGTCCTAGAATATTACATGCTGTTAGCAAGAACCTAATCCTGGGGAGAATGTCTGAATGGATGAAATTATAAACGTCTGTAATTTTTAAGCAAAGATTGTGGTTCTGTTTCAAAAGTCTTGTTGCATTATTATCAGCTGTCAATCAACTACAGTGCTTTAATAAGCCACTGGGAGAAGGGATTTTGAATCCCAGTCCCTTGACTGACATTTGGAATGAATTCAGGAAAGCCTTAGAGGCAAGTCTGCTAGAGTCGGCTAAGTCAAATTGAGGGATGGGAGAGAGGCACGATGGTTGGCTGGCTAACCTGTCTCCTGATGCGCTGATTAAAGAATGTAGTTTGGACAATGTCTGCTCATAAATACACAGGCTATAGTGTCCAGACATCTGATCCAGGAGCACAGGATTGATAGAGAGCACCGAGCTACTAAGGGGAAAGAAAAAAACTGGGAAGAGTTCCAATATAATGTTTTTTAGCCATTGGAATGGCTTTGGAGTTATGATATGTATTTGGCTCGACACACATTTCTGTGGGAATACTAAAGCAGTCTGCATACAGAAAGCAACAGTGGCTATCCAGTTTACACTGACATGCTCAAACCAATCCCACCCTCACACAGTCACTCTAAACATCACAACAACATGTATTTATACTGCTCCTTCGTCAGAGTCAAAGATCCCAAATTGCTTCGCAAGAGTGTTACCAAACAAAATTTGGCACCAAGCCACATCAGGGGTTAGAAGCAGAAATGACCAGTAAAAAACTTGGTCAAAAGGGATTCAAGGAACATCTTAAAGGAAGTGAGATGGGCAGATTTTTAAGGAAAGGTTGACTAAACTCTCTTGAATTTAGGAGAATGAGATGTGATCGCATTGAAATGCAAGATTCTTTGAAGGGATTTGGCAGGGTGGAAACTGCAAGATTGGTTCCCCTGGCTGTGGAATCCAGAACACATTGGGGAACCCTCAGGATATGTGGTTGATCTTTTAGGACCAAGATGAGGAGAAAGTTATTTTCTCAGAGGGTTGTGAATGTTTGGAATTGTGTACCTTAGAGAGTTGTGGAGTATCTTCAAGGCTAGGATAGATAGGTTTTTGATCTATCAGGGAACCAAGAGATATGGGGAGTGAGTAGAAAAGTTGATTAAAGCAGAGTATCACCATGAGAGACCATAGTCTACTCTTGCTTCTATTTCTCATGTTCTAATGAGTCATAGTCATAGAGATATACAGCATGGAAATAGGCCCTTTAGCCCAACTCGTCCTTGCCGACCAGGTTTCCTGAACTGATTCCCAATTGCCTGTACTTGGCCCATATCCTTCTAAACTTTTCCCATCCATGTACCCGTCCAAATGAGGGAATTCCAGAACTTAGGAGGCCAGGCAGCTGAAAGATGACTATGGATGAAGGTGCGATTGAAATCAGAGAGAGGTGTACGAAGTCAGAATTGGAGGAGTGCAGAAAATTTGGAGGCATGTGAGGATTGGAGGAAGTCACGTAGATAGGGAGTTAAAGGAGTTTTAAAACATAATGCCTCACAGGTCCTTTTCTCTCCAGCCATAGTCTCTCTCTCTCCCTCTGTGGAACAGAGCTGTGAGGAGGGGCAGGATATATATTGAGCCACAGGTAGAATCAATGGTCGAAGTGTGCCTTGCCTTCTACCACCTTCACTGCTTACAAAGATTGATTCAGAACCTTGATGACTTTGTTGATTAATTCATATACAGAATAAGACATGGAAAATAATTGGGAGGGGAGAACAATTTTACGTTTTAAAAGGAGAGTTTGTGTTGCAGAGTGGCTCAGACTCAAAACTCAGACAGTCCAAGACCAGAAAAATGACAAGTGTTATTCACAAAATATGCCACGTTCTTAAAGTCCATGGAAGGCTTTCATAAACTCAGTCACTAGACCCCACAAATTAACTCCAAGATCTTAATCAACTTCCATTGACCACAATCAATCCATTTGATAAATCCTTTTGCATTTGGATGAACAATAAATTACAATACAGCAGGATCCTTCAGCAACAATGAAAAGAAACAGTGGTCTGGATTTAATGTAGCCCATCAAATTGGGGAAACATAGCCCACTTAATGGTGAGAGAGGCCCTGTGTCAGGCCCCCTGTGGCGGTGGGGGGAGTGGCGGCAGGGAGGGGGGGACGCTGAAAGCTGTGAACATCTGCACGCACCAAGGAAATGCCTAACTTTCCAGCAATTTTGCAAGGCATGTGGCAGCAGCAGTGCAATAGTGTTCACTGATCCAAACAGACTGTACACAACAGCTACCTTCAAGCAACAAGAATGACCATCCAGTATCCTGTCAACAACATACGCGAGGTGATTGACAAACCAGAAAATGACACTGATGTGCACAGTGGAACGATGAGTTGTGAACACATGCTTCACTCTGCCAATCTCATGGAAAACAAAGACAGCATCATTGCCATCTCAAGTGTTTGTCAGGTTTCAAATTATTTTTCCTAAGAAAGTTGGTTACTATTCATTATTGGCCAAGATTGACACAGGTGCAACTGTCAACATTCTACCTCTGCAGATTTTAAAAGATATGTATCCACAGACACTGAAGCCCAAGACAAAATCTACCACTGCGCAACTTTCAGCATACACTGGTTCACTATTTCCATGTGGAGGATGCATTGTCCTGGAGTGCAAATACAGTCAATCCTCCTGGGTATCACACTGATGTTCTACATCCTGGAGACTAAAGGCCCATTGATTGTTGGTCTACGTGCCATAGCCTCGCACTAGTGTCAATCCATGGAATCAGTCAGACCTCATGTGACAGATCAACGTCAGAAACTTCTTCAATTTTCTTTGTTCATGACCTAACATTGAAATATCAACAATCTTTTGAAAATTTAGCAGTTTCAAGGGAACTGTTATGTAACGCTTGCAGGAAAATGGTGGTCTGTCAATTGATCTGGTACATTTTGTGGAACGCAAATGCCAACAGCTACAAGAAGAAATGGTGAAAGATTCTAAACTCAAGAAACTGTGGAAAGCCATCAGTGAAAGGCAGCCTGATTCAATTTGCATTTTCACAAACATATGAGATCATTTTGGCCTTTCAAGGAGCTAGGCATCTCCCGGGGAGTCATGTTTAAAGGCAGGCAGGTCATCATTGTGACTTGATATTCTTTAGCAACTTCATCATTCACACATGGGTATAGAACAGACAAGAAGACTCTCGAGAGACAGTCTATTGGCCAGGTTTGAACAATGACAGTGAAGTTGTCATCAAGAATTACAAGGGTCATTGTCCTAGATTCTGCATGAAGTTCCTACCCATCCTTGATCCAAAATTGCATACGATCTGTTTCATTTCCTTGGCACTAACTTCAGCGTTTTTGTCAACAAAGTACCCCATTATTCGACAATTGCACAATATGTTAAGCACAACTGTCGTGCAAACTCTAAGTGCTATTTTCAGTTTATTTTGTGTGCCAAGAGTGATCATCATGGATAACAGTCTGCAATTTATTGATATGCCATTTCAGGATATGTGTGAGAAGTGGAATATCGATTACACTATTTTTTCTCCTCATTACTCGAGATCAAATAGCCTAGCTGAATGAATGATATACACAGTGAAATCTTTAATCTCGAATGTAGACAGACCAAGCAAGATCTTCACATTGCAATCTACACATCCCCTCCCCCTAACCTGCACCTCTTGGGACACTAAGAGCCAAGTTAGCATGGCCAATCCACCTAACCTGCACATCTTTGGACTGTGGGAGGTAACTGGAGCACCCGGAGGAAACCCACACAGACACAGGGAGAACAGGCAAATTCCACACAGTCACCCAAGGCTGGAATTGAACCCAGGTCCTTGGAGCTGTAAGGCAGCAGTGCTAATCATTGTGCCACCATGCCGCCCTGATACTGTGCTGCTGATATCTTGAAGCTTTCTACCTATGTGGGTAGTCTAAATAAATGAGCCCACAATGGTTTCAACCAATCTCTTTTGCGTGATTGGTGTCCGTACATCAGTATAACAACGCTGGGGCACAAGGAACTGTTGGCATCTGATTGGCTGGAAGCTCTAGTGGGCAGTACTTCTATTGCTGGGGGACCTCAATTGTGGGGAAGGCCAATGCTGGGCTCATTCGAGCCTCCTCCTCAGAACTGATGAGGGTTCTCTGTGGTTCTCTGACCAGTAGATGAGTCCCCTATCTTCCTGACAGAATCCCAACCATTGACTATCATATAATTTTCTTTTTTTGTTGCAGACACGCTATTTTGGACCTGGGGTGTCATTCTGTTACAAAGAATTAAGTAGAAATTTCAGCACATGAAGGTTTAGGACAGATGTTGGGAAGTATTCCTTTACTTGGAGAGTGCAAGACAACAATAACTTGAACTGTTAGCTGTGGCCAGTACATGGGGCCCATGGAAGAGACAGCTAGTTGCTCCAACAGGAAGATGGTAGAGTAGGTATTCTGGAAGGAAGAGCCAAATAACTATCTTCACTTGAATTTACTTAGTGATCATTGTACCCTGTAAAGACCTCTTCTAAATTACCCTTTAACTTCCTCATTTCACAAGAGAAGATCCAGCCTGGTCATTCCTGATTGCTATAATCTCACAATTCTGGTATGATCCTGGAATATCTTCTCTGCATCTCTCCAATGCTTCTATATCTATGTCACAATATGGTATCCAGAACTGTACAGAGTATGCCGGATGTGTGGGCTTAACAAGATTTGATACAAGTTTAGCATAACTACTCTTTCTTAATTCCAGCTCTCTGCAAAAGAAAAACTTAGCTCTCGTTTTGTTTCTGTCCTTGCCTTATTACCTTTTCATTATCTGTGTACTCTCAGATCCCTTTGCTCTATATTGTGTTTAGATTCTTATTTTCAAAGTAATATGTGATCTCCTTATTTCCTTAATAATTTTCCTTTGATTTAATACCTCACACTTATTTATGTTGTAATTCTTGTGCCAGTTATATGCAAATTCTGCAAGTTTATTAATGTCTTTCTTGAATGAGTGTAGTCCTCCCGGCATTAACTATCCATCTAATTTGGCGACATCTGCAAATTCAGGAATTGTGTTTTTGAATTTTAAAGTCCATAATCATTAATGTAGATTTTGAACAACACCAGCCCCAAAATTGGTCCTTGAGGGACCCCACATCTCCAATCTAACTACCGTTTCCTCTTACTCTCTGCTTTGTGTCTTGTTTGTGACCCACTCAGATACTTGTCTGCAGAATCCACTTGCCACCTTCATTCATTTGCCCAATATGTGCGACCTTGTTGAAGGCCCTTGGGAAATCTAGATATTTACATATACGACAGTACTTTTGTCTACTCTTTCTGTTAACTCTTCAAAGAATTCTGTATGGTTGATAAGAAATCCATGTTGATACATTTTTTGGTTTCCAGATTCATTGCTATGTTCCCCTTTAGTAAGAATTAATTCCTGCCACAGATGTTAAACTGACTGGTCCATAGTTCCCTGGACATGTTCCATCTCCTTTCTTAAATATAGGTATAATGTTAGCTGCCTGCCAGTCCTCTGGCACGACACATTTTCTAACAAATTATTTAATATGTGTCAGGATGCCGCTGCGACAGATTCTCTCAGTTCTTTTAAAATGCATTGTTTGCATTTTATCCAGACCGCAGGTTTTATCCTCTTTGATTAGTTTATTTAATACTCTTTTTTTATTTTAAATACAGTTACATAATTTCTAATTCTATCATCTGATGTCATGTCCACCTGGCAAATACTGAAGCAAAATAATTATCTAGCATTTCTGCCGTTTGTCTATCGCTTCCTGTTATTTAATCTGGCCCATCCCTTAGTGGCCCTATTCCCAGCACGATTTTTTATTTTATCCAGGTGTCTGTGGAATACTTTGCTACTTTGTTTTATGTTCCTTGATAATTTAATTTCATGGGTCCTCTTTGTCTTCCTCAGTCTTTTTTTAAATTTCTCTCCTGATCTCTTTATATTCTTCCTTTTCATGTCCTCCCCTGTCATCCAAACACAAAGTGCATGTCTCTATCCTTCCCCTTACATGTCTTTATTCATGATGCCTCATTGTTTGCAAGTTTTTCTTTAGCAGAGTATATTTTTCCTGAGCTCTGTTGAGTACCATTTTAAATGTTTCCCATTGTTGTTCCTGATGATTTTTGGGCAATATTCTTGTCCAGTTTGTTTTTCCAAGGTTTATTCTCAGCTTCCCAAAGCCAACTTTTTTTCGGTCTAGTACTCCAATCTTCCACGTGCTCATGTTTTTCCCAATTATTATCGGAAACAATGTTATATTATGCCTTGGAATTTTGAAATTGGGCTTTGAATTTCTGACTGCACTGTGGCATTTCAGAGAATGGCATTATTTGACTAATTAGTGTTAGCGTCAAATGTTCCTAAAAAAAAAGCGGAGTAAGCACATCTGGATGCAGAATAATGCTGTGGATAATCTTTGAAGAACATCCTTCTCTCCTATAGAAGTGTAAACCTTCCACATGTCTTGTGGTCACTCTAACTAAGGTTGACAATTTAGTGCCAACATGTGACATGCTATAGTATTATTATGTTGTTTTGTACCCATGAGGAATTGGGTTCACCATTTCAAGCTGGTGTCAATGTAGGATCTTAACAACTCAGTTGAGAGTGAGCAAGAAGACTATATTGAATTTGAGCCTATTTGCCAGAGTGTCGGACAGAGTGCTAACCCAGCATATCACTCACTTTGTTCACTAGTTTGCGAGACCTGATGTTGTCAGATAAACAGAAAGCTTTGAACTTTTCACTGTCATACTTTCAGGTTCTGAAACTGATGTTTTTCAGAATGATAATGAAGTACTGGGAGACTGTTGTCAGGGCAACACTTCACATTCTAGAACTAATGTGTTTTTTTTTATTTTTCTTCTTGTGGTTGGAAGTAATGGCTATGTGTCACAAGCAATCACCCGGCTCTGATCACAGGAACATGTATTGGTTAAGGGACTTTTGTCAGTGGAAGAAATTGCTGCACAGATTTCTGTCATCAGTTAGCTTGATGTGACATCTCTTTATTCCAATTTATTGCCCTTACCTCTCCGCTGGAGGTTTTGCCCCTTTTAGTGGGGTACAATCCCATGCCTGCCGATTGTCAGCTAAGTTTCCAGTGTGCAAGACTGGACTGTTAGCAGGTCCTTCAATTAGCTCTTCAACACAATGTCCTGGCCAACATTCATCCCTCAACCAACACTAAAAGAAAACAAATTACACGGTCACTTTATTGAAGTGTGCAAATTTGACTTCCGCATTTGTCTGCATTATTGCAGTGACTGTGTGTCACAATTACTTAGTCGGCTGTGGGATCTGCTGGGTTTGTGAGAGGCGCTATATAAATGCGAGTTCATTCTTTGTGGCAATATCATAGTTGAGTGTGATCTAATCCTTTTGACATTCAGAGATATGACTGTACAGATACTGTAGCTGGAGCTATTGGAGAAGAATAAGAAGCAATAACCCAGGGTGATTTCTTTTCCCCATAGAGCCGAGTCCAATTGTACTTCCTATTAAATGTGGCTGAGAGGGTTTATCATCACACCTCCACCAGTGTGGAACTCCCTCAGTACTGAACTGGAGTGCCAGACTAGACTTTACCATCAAGTGCGTGGACTGGAGTGACTGTGCAGCATAAGCAGGAGTAGAATTAACCGGGGCTGTTGCTACAGATAGGTGTTCACCAAGCCCTTTATGGAACTGTGTGCATCAACATCACACACTCAGCCTTGGTACCCCCTGCCTGGGCACTCACCATCTATGTTTGTGCATGAACAATCCTGGGCAAGGCGGCGCCATTAGAATTGAGCCTCAGTGTAAGGAAGCACCTGGGTAAGAAGATCAGGGAAAACAACTTGGCCAATTTTTACTGTCGGTATTTTTGAACCAGTTATTTTCCCATCCTTGCCGGCGACTTTGACTTAAACCTGTCATTAGTTATTATACAGTGGGACTGAGTTTCTCAACAGCACAGCTTATATTTGTGTATTCAGTATGTGCAAGCAGTAACATCAGACATAAAACATACCAAGACGGTAACTGTTATTTCTGCAGCTAGAATGTGCCAAAAGATGCACAGGTGAAGTGGATTGGCATACTAAATTGTCCCATAGTGTCCAAAGGTGTGTAGGTTTAGGTGGATTAGCCATGGTGAATGTGCAGGGTTATGGGGATAGGGTGTTGGGGGGTGGGGGAGGGGGGGGGTTGGTTGTTGTCAGTGGGGGCAAGGAAGTGGGGAAGAGGTGGTGGGCCTGGGTGAGATGCTGTTTTGGAGAGTCAGTGCAGAGTTGATGGGTCAAAAGGCTTCCGTCTGCGCTGTTGGGACACTATGGATTCTAAGACCTGCATCTCACCTTTAGAAGCCTGCAGGAAGCTGAGAGCTATCTGCAGGTGAATAATGAAAGAGAAACTAAATGTAATTGGTATATAAGGATCAATTGCTATAATGGAAGGTGCTTAGTGCCTGTGAGTGCTGCTTTGTGTTTGCAGCAGGCCAGAAACAGACATTCTGTGCAGTGTCTCTTCCTCAGTCATTGCATGGCAAAAGGAGGTCTTCTCAACCTTTTGTCCTTCTGTAGTTGAGATCACTATGTAAGCTAATGCAGACTGACCTCCATGGGCAATCTTCGCTTTCCCTTGATCCATCGAGAATGCCTACAAGAACTTCCAATAATCTGAGCACCTTTAATGTAGAAATATTTTCAGACACTTTGTTGGGAGCCGGGGGAAACAAAAAAGTAGAAAGAACCGATCAATCATGGGAAAACTAGGAGAACTGACTGGTCTAAGAGCTAGGTGGAGAAAGTGGATTGGCTTTATACTGTGCCGTGATGCTCTTCGGATGCCCCAAGGGTCTTTACAACCAGTGATGCATAGGCACTCTTGTAATGTAATATAAAGCAACCAATTTGCGCACAGCAAGGTTTCAAACACTACTAATTAAATAAACTACCAGCTCACCTGTTTCTAACCCTGTTGTTTGAGGGATACATATTGACAAAGACACTGTAAGGACGCTCCAGCTCGTCTCCAAAGTTTTGCTGTGGAATGTTTCACTACAACATGAGAGAGCAGATGGGGCCTCATCTGTAAGACTGCTGGTGGGATTTTCCAGCCCTTCCTGCCAGCGGGATCTTCCGGTCCCGCCAATGGTGAACCCCAGCAGAGGGTTCCCCAGCAGCAGAACGGGCAAGCCATGCAAAATGCCACAGACGTCAGCAGGACTGGAAGATCCCGCTGGTGGCCAATAGCAAGTGGTCTACGCCTCCAGGAAACATGCCACTGACGGGCTGGAGAATCCCCCCCCCCCCCCTCCCCCACCCACCCTGTGTCTCTGATAGTGTACCACTCATTCAGTACTACACTGGAGTGCCAACCTAGAGTATTGTACTCGGGTCTCTGGAGTGGGTCATAAACCCACTCCCAGAGACCTGAGTGCAATACTCTAATGCTAAAATAGGTGGGAAAGCAGGCAGTGAAGAGGATATAAAAATTTTATCGACGGATATAGATAGGCTAGGAGAATGGGTCAAAATTTGGCAGATAGAGTTTAATGCGGATAAGTGTGAGGTTATTCATTTTGGCAAAAAAAATAGAAAGGCAAATTATTACCTAAATGGAAAGCAGATTCAAAATGCAGAGGGATCTGGGCGTCTATGTTCATGAATCACAGAAAGTCGGTATGCAGGTGCAGCATATAATAAAAAAGGCAAGTGAGATGTTGGCATTTATTTCAAAGGGACTGGAGTATAAAAGTAGAGAAGTGTTGTTGCAATTGTTGGTGAGACCACATCTGGAGTATTGTGTCCAGTTTTGGTCTCTTTATTTGAGGAAGGATGTGGTGGCATTGGAGGCAGTTCAGAGGAGGTTCACCCGATTGATTCTGGGGATGAAAGGGTTGACGTATGCAGAGAGATCAAACAGTTTGGACTTGTACTCGCTGGAGTTTAGATGGATGAGAGGGGATCTGATTGAGGGATATAAAATACAAAAAGGGATTGATAAAGTAAATGTAGACCAAATGTTTCCTGTTTTGGGGCAATCTCGAACAAGCGGTCACAGGTATCGGTTGAGAGGCGGTAGATTTAAAACTGAGATGAAGAAGAACTATTTCTTGCAGAGGGTGGTGAATTTGTGGAACTCACTGTCCCATAGTCCGGTTGAGTCTGAATTATGGTTTCAAGAAGGAGATGGATACATTTCTAATAAAAAAAGGATATGGATATGAGGAACAGGTGGGGAGATGGATTTCAGACCAGGGAGAGACCAGCCATGATCTGATTGAATGGCGGGGCAGGTTTGAAGGGCTGAATTTGCCTACTTCTGCTCCTAATTCCTACATGCCTATGTTCTAACTCTGAGATGGGAGTGATAACCATGCTGAGGCACAGCTAGCACCCAACTGTGGACTGTGTAAAGCTGCAGTGGCTAAAGGTGTGTCAACAGCTGTGGAACACAGGGTTGCACAAATGGCCAGAGTCAGGGGAGCAGATGGTGAAGGAAGTGGTACAAGGTTGGAGGAAGCTGCAGAGATACTGTGAGACGAGGTCACGGAAGGAATTGAAGATGAGGATAAGCAGACAGATAATGTAGGTCATGATCCACCTCAGAAAGCCAGGCGGTGAAGGATAAGACTGGAGTCTAATCCCTACCTACTTTCCAAGCTTTTATTTAGAAAGATACACAAAGTTACAATCATTCACCTCCAAAACTAACAGCCATAATTTCAAGATATATAGGAGTGCAAGCGAATCCCCAGTTAATGCCTACCACCTGAATATAATTAAAGGCTCACTTAGCATACAATTAACAGTCATCAAGGAGAAGAAGTAATGTGCAAGTGGGACAAGATATAAATAACTGAAATTTATACACGTTGAATTTTGTGGGGGATGGGAGGCTGACAAGAAGAACATTGAAGAAATTAAATCAAATGAATCTGTCGATAAGGGTTTCAGCAGTGACTGAGGCAGCAAGGCACAGCGCTGTGGAGCTCGTACTGTAAATAGTTTGGTGATGGGTATGGCGGTAAGAATCTGTAGGCACTCGAGATGGCAAAAGCATTTGGTGGGTCAGAAACTTACTCACAGAGGTGACTGACATGGTTCAATTGGAGAGTAAGGCATATTTTTTGAGGGAAGTATTCCGGCTTCAAAAAAGAAATGAGTCACATTTCCATGGAGAAATAGAAATAAGATCATGAGAGAGAAACTGGGAACATAGGAATTGGAGTCAGCCATTTAGTCTTTTGAACCTGTTCTGCTATTCAGTGAGATCATTCCAAACCTATGACCTCATTCCATATTCCTCTCTTTATCCCATACCCCAACCTTCAATTAACAAAAGTCCGATGTAGAATTAACCGGTAATCCAGCACCAATTGCCATTTATTGAAGAGAGTTCCAAACTTCTGCCACCCTTTGCGTGGAGAAATGTTTCCTGACTTCACTCTTGGAACGCTTGATTCTAATTTCAAGCTATGCCTTCTTGTCCTCCACTCTCCAAGCAGTAAGAAAGAATTTCTCTTTCTCGCTGCCCTATCAGTTTCCCAGAATATCTTTAAGACTTTGATCACATTACCTCTTAACCTTCCGAATTCCAGGGGATACAACACTCATTTGTGTAGTTCAATCCTTGGAGTCCCCAATACCGCTCCTAGCGGGCACCAATAGTCACATGCTGCCAGTCAGAGAATCTGCCCAGTCCTTTCTCCCTGCCACTCTGCTAATTTCCTCAAGTCAGTAATTTGTCTTCAACTCCACGAGCTTCAATATTTTTCACCTCTACCCCCTCCCCGCAAAAAATACATTTTTCACCTGTTAGGTTCTTAAAGGGACAGCATCGAGAAGGAATGTGTGGAAATCTTTGACAAATGTTTTTGATTGGGGGAGGGCCTGAAGTGCCATTTGTTATGCTGATCCCATGGGTGATTTGGATGTAATTTATGTTACCGAGTTACATGTTTACGAAAGCACAAGGGAAAGGTTTGCCAAACACTTTGTCATGTCGACACTGCCCGCTAATCCTCTTGTAATTCTGTTTTGGAACTTGCAATTCCTGTAAAGTTGAACATAGAGGAGATGATTCAGATGCCTCTGTTGAAAGATATATCCAGTTAATACAGCTCTCCCACTCTGCCTCTTTGCCTTTTCTCTATTGCTTTGCAAATATTTCCTTTTCAAATCCATGTATCCCATTCTCTTTCTGAAAGCTGCTATTGAATCTGCTTCCTCGGCTCTTTCAGGCCATCGTTCCAAATCATCACAATTTGTTGCATAAAAAATTTCCCCCCCCCATCTTCCCTCTGGCTCTCTGGCCGATTACTTTGAATCTGTGTCCTTTGGTTACCAACCCTCCTGCCAGTGTAAACAGTTTCTCCTTGTCAACTCTGTAAAAACCTCTCACAGTTTACCAATACTCTGAAGGATAGGATTCCAGTAACGATCACTGTTAAGTGCAGTGATTAGGTCACAGAGAGTAACTGTTCCAGTCACCATGCATCAATTCTATGGATTATCCTGGCCGCTGACATTCTGTTACTAATGCTCAGTGCCAGAAAAAAGGAGTATTTTAAATGGGTTAACAGTGCCCCACCTAGTGCGTCTTACATTGTTCCTGCAATTTCTTTAATTGACAGTTAGACCGGACGATTCTTGGGCTGTGGTCTCTCTTTACTCTTGCATCTTGAGCTGCGAAGCTATTTTAGTGCCTTAGAGTCACTCTCAGAAGCCCATTCTAAGTGCAACGCCTTCCTGTGCAATCTGTAACTATATCTTTCTGCACTATGCATCTCCACATCTTCGTTCAATGTCATTTCGCCAGAACTTATAACTGTTATCAGTGCTGACTTCATTTTATTAAGACTATATATAGACACTCACTTCTTAAAGAGGAAGTGTATGCTGCATAATTGTCACACAATCCTAAATGTTATGAAGAGAGTGATCCGTTTGCTTACTGGCATTTAATAATTCTTCCATTTCCCTCTTTCTGTTCAATAATAAAATTCAAGGCGCAGTGGGATGTAATTCAATCAGGGAATATTCCAATGGACTGATTGTGTTCCGTTCAACAGCCACGCAGTGCTCACTCTCTGAAGCAAGGCTGCACTGAATACTGATTGGGTTGAAAAAGAATGATGGCGTCTTCACCTCTTCCGCAGCCCAAGGGCATTTGGTCCACATGCATCCCAGTTGCTGGCTTGACAGAGGTCAACTCATTCAGCAAATAGCAGAGAATCAAGCCTGTGACCTTGCTACTCCCATAAGGACAGAAGTAAACTGCCCATCCTCTCCAGCTACCCTACCTTAGATTGTGGTATTTCAACCTCATATACCCACCTTAGCTCCATATCTCTTAGTAGTATTCTTACCCAACAAAAATCTATCAACCTCAGTCATGAAAGTTCCAACTGACACCCTTTCACAACTTCTTGAAAAAAATGAGTTTGGGAATTATTTTACCATTTGTGTTAAAAAGTACTTCCTGATTTCCCTCCTCAATGACCTATCAGAGGAGATTCTCCTCACTGTGCTGAATCCATTTAACATTTTATGCATCTCAGTTAGATCACCGCTACTCCATTCAAGGGAATAATGGCCAAGTTTCTGTAACCTTTCCTCGTAACTTAAACCTCTTTAGCCCTGGCATCGTTCTGGTGAATTCACCCACTGCACCTACCTGAGGTGCCAAGCCAGAAACTGACCACAATGCTCTGAATGGCGCCTGGCCAGGGCACCAGACAACGGAAGCATGACTTCCCTTGGTAATCCAGTCCCCAAAAACACCTCTGTGACTCAGTAGCCTCATTGGCTGATGGTGGATTTAAACTCAGTGAGGAGATCTCCATAACCCAGCCATCAGGATGCTGTATTCCAATGGGCACAGTAAGCTGTGTTGGGTTCGCCCATTCTTTACAATTTCAGGTACAAAACTTTTGTGGCAGTGGCGTAGTGGTATTGTCGCTGGACTAGCAATCCAGAGACCCAGGGTAATGCTCTGGGGACCCCGGTTCAAATCCTACCACGGCAGATGATGAAATTTGAATTCAATAAAATATCTGGAATTAAGAATTTACTGATGACCATGAAACCTGTCAATTGTCGTTAAAAACCATCTGGTTCACTAATATCCTTTAGGGAAGGAAATCTGCTGTCCTTACTGGTCTGGCCTACACGTGACTCTAGATCCACAGCAATGTGGTTGACACTCAAATGCTCTCTGAAATGGAGGGCAGTTAGGGATGGGCAATAAATGCTGGCCCCAGCCAGTGATGCCCCCTACATCTTGCAAAAATGAATTAAAAAAACACATCCAGTTTTTTTGGCTTCATTTCTAGACAGTACTTTTTAAATCTATGTAGATAACTGAGAGACTCCAGAAAGTGTGCAGATTCTAGCCTTCCGTGTCAGATAGGAGTGTGTGATTAAGCCACAGAATCTTTAGTTCCCCAGTTGTTGGGTCCTCTCCCATTTTTATAAGCACCTTATAAACGTTCCAACCCCCACAAAGTGGGTAATGATGATGAAGGCTAATGGCCTCATTATACCCACTTAAACGATCCAACTGCCATTATTACAACAACGAGCTAAACCAGCTCCCACAGCTTACCCACCTTCTCACCACAACAGTGTAAATCTCATCCTATCTTCTATTGTCTTCAGCTCTGATGAAGGGGGTCACCCAGAAAGAAACATTGTTTCTTTCCCCACTGATGCTGCCAGACCCAATGAGATTTTCTCGAATTTTCTGTTTTTGTTGTAGCTAATATTTAATCAAGCCCTGTTTCCCACCCAGAGTATTGCAAATTCAGAATTGACTTGTAGTTTGCACTGTAAAACTGGTCTGTTTTTAGGTTGATATGGTTCATAATGAATTTGTCAAAGTTGGTTAATGTGCAGAGTCTGGGATGACTGCATTGGGAGGTCTGTTGCTGACTTGAAATTGAGGATCAGCCATGATCACATCAAATGGAGCAGGTTTGATGGGCCGAATGGCCTATTCCTGCACCTCTTTCTCATGTTTTTATCTCTCTGTAAAATAAAATAGTAAAGTGTTGGTCGGTGTGGAATTAAGTCATTTGCAAGAGGTTTCTAAGTACAATCAAAGATTATCTTGCATTTATGTAGCACCTTCACAACCTCAAGATATCCCCAAGTGCTTTACAGCCAATTGAAGTAACTTTGAAGTGCAGTCACGGTTGTAATGTAGGAAACAGGGCAACCAATTTGTGCACAGCAAGCTCCCACAAACAGCAAGGGAAATGCTGTTCTTGCGATGTTGGTTGAAGGGCAAATATTGGTCAGGACGCTGGGGAGAACTCCCATGCCCTTCTTCAAAATGGTGCCATGGCATTGTTTAGGTCACAGGATCACCACGGACCATCAAGTCCGTGCCAGCTCTTAATGGAGTGATTTCAGTTTGTCTCATTCTCCCACTTTATCCCCATAGGCGTCAGGTACCCATCCAGTTCCCTTTTGAAATCATTATTCATCCCTGCTTCCCCCATCCTCCGAGACATATCCCACCACCCCCCCCGCCCCCCTCACCATTGCATCTCATGCCCAGAACTGTGAATCTCTATCCTCAAGTCCTTGTACCATCAGTTAACAGGAACAGTTTTCTTTATTTATCTTTATTCCCCTTACCTAAACATGCCACAATCTTGTACACCTCCATCATTAATCAGCATGGTGGCACAGTGATTAGCACTGCTACCTCACAGTGCCAGGGACCCGGGTTCAATTCCGGCCTCAGATGACTGTGCAAACTCCACACAGACATTCTCCCTGTGTCTGCGTGGGTTTCCTCCGGGTGCTCCGGTTTCCTCCCACACTCCAAAGATGTGCAGGTTAGGTTGTCTGTCTGTGCTGAATTGTTCCTTAGTATCAAGGAGATTAGCAGGGTAAATAACGTTGAGTTACGGGAATAGGGCCTGGATGGGATTGTTGTCAGTACAGGCCTGGTGGGCTGAATGGCCTCTTTCTGCACTGTAGGGATTCTGTGATTCTATCAAATCTACCCGCCATGTCTTTTGCTCCAGACAGGAGAGGCAGATTGCACCTGGCCTGTGATGAGCTGTCAGGGTGAACTCAGTCTGGCTGTGGCATGGAGGGATCAGTGCCCCACACCTGGGACATTTTCCACTGATGACCACTGGCCAATTCATCATCGTGTCCGACGGGTGACAGTAGGCTTGAGTTCAGCCATGAATCCACCTCACCGTCAACGAAGCTGGTGATGCCAGCCAGGCTTGGGCACAAAGAGTGGGTGAGCCGGGTGAAGAACCACATGCATGTGGAATCGTTATCTCAACACAGCTGGCACCTTCAGGAAGAAAGAGAACAGGATGGGGAAACAAAGATAAAATTCAATTGGGAAAGCTGTTTATATAAAAACAGTAACTCAGGTTCAGGCACAGGGTGACTTTTTAAATTGCTCAGGACATGTTATTGAAATCCCTCTCCCTCTCACACCACCCATGGTGCCTACATGTACATCATACCCCACTGTTTTTATAAATGAGGCATTGAAATCAAACATTGTGACATACTTGATCCTTGTTAATTGTTGCCTTTCACTTTTAAAGGGTAATTTTATTTTCCATCTTGGTTTTGCCTGAAAATGTCAGGAAACCTTAGACACACCAGCACATCTTTCAGCTGTCAGCTATGGAAAACTGTAGAAGGTACATCCGCCATTACTTAATTAGCACAGTCAGCAAATAGAATAGACTCCTCACTGGTGACATGAGTTCAGAACTGTCACCCTATTTCGGACATTTGTCTTTCTGAGTATCGCTGCCACCGATGGGCAGTTGAACGCTGCGGATTTCCAGCTAGGACTTGACTGGAGGTGGCATCCTTACAGCCATCAGCGAGTGACAAACATTGGGCTGGATTTTTATCCCCAAAGTGCCAGGAAGGAGGGGATCTGCATTTCATAGAATCACAGAATCCCTCCAGTGCAGAAGGAGGCCATTCTGCCCATCAAGTCTGCACTGACCACAATCCCACCCAGGCTCTATCCCCATAACTCCATGCATTTACCTGAGTTAATCCCCTGACTCTAAGGGGCAATTTAGCATGGCCAATCCACCAACCCGCACATCTTTGGAGTGTGGGAGGAAACCGGAGCACCCGGAGGAAACCCACTCAGACATGTGGAGAACATGCAGACTCCGCACAGATAGTGAACCCCAGCCAGGAATCGAACCCGGGTCCCTGGCACTGTGAGGCAGCTGTGCTAAGCACTGTGCCACCGTGCCACATTTCTGGGGGCTGGGTGCAGGATGCAGTTGGGCTACATGGCCCAGAGATAAGTTCAGTGGGAGACACAGGGCCTGCCAGGCACTGAGGCGGGCTTTTTAAAAGGCCTGCCTTGGTGCTGTGGGCCTTTCTTCCAGTTATAATGAGAAAGGTAAAGCCCTCAAGTCCTCACCCCTCACACCTACCTTGCAGGCCCCATGCCCCGTTCATGCTGCCTCACACCTCCCATCCACACCCAATGGCCCCTCATGCTCCCATACCAAGGTATGACCCCTACCCACTCCCTATTGCTTCCCATGTGAAGATGTGCCCCCACCCACCCACTACAGTTCCTCATGGTCCCCCTGCCCACCCCCTATTGCCATTATGCTCCCTATCAAGATCTGCCCCCACCCAATCCCTATGGTTCCTCATGCACCCCATGCCATGCTATGCCCATTCACCCACTATACATGCTGTTGAGCCAATGACCCCTATGGTAAAAATAGGATTGGTGTATGTATCTTTTGTAATCACCATTGATAACTTCCCACTTTCTTTTATTACTACAGGCCAATAAAAGTTTCAATCATCCAGAGATACTCTGTTAATAAACACTAGACTATCCTTCACCAATGTTCCAAACTGCCTGTGACAATGAATATCTCTTTGCTATGTATGATGGGATCAAGAAAGTGGTGCTACCGGCACCGAACTTGCCCCTGAAATTGGCAGACAGTGATGTTCTCAGTGACAGAAGTCCCGCTGGTTTGAAGTTTAATCGTTGAGCCTGCAAGCACTTGACATCATTGTCTGGTGTAAGTAAACATTGTTAAATCACTCAAGCGATCAGAGAGACAGAGCTGTCAATCAAGCAATGTTTTCCCTGGGACTCAGATGTTTCTGTACTCTAATGGATTTCTGGGCTTTCAGCCAAGAATGAGGTTTGGCTGAGAACCCAGAAATTCATGAGAGTAGAGCAGCTCTTTGGGACATTTTGCATCCACCTGGAAGCGTAAGCCAAACGTTCAATCTGAAAGATGACACCAAGTACTGTATTGGAGTGTCGGCCTAGATTTTGTTCTCAAATCTTGAGTATAGGACTTGAGCGCACAACTTTCTCACCTAGAGGTCAGAGAGTGCTCCCTATTGTCTTTCATCAATGACCTCATGTCATCCTAAACCCCAAACTACCATCCAATGCAAATGTTAGCCCTGTTTTAGCCTGTGATATGGCACAGAAGAAACAAAATGCTCCTTATATAGAGGACATCATGGTAAGCTTTTAATGGAATAAGACTGTTCCATACTTTGTGCAAAAAAACATTCAATTCTCTGAATTGTGTCATTGTAGAGAAATCTGTGGCAGGCACTTAGTCATCAGGATAATGCCCTTTAGTGATTCGTCATTTCATACATGGCTCATTGACTCAATTGATCAGAGGTGGATATTAAGACATTGTAACAAATGTCATTATATTAACTTAGTTCTCTGTCTGAAGGTAGTGAAGAACATGAAAGTTCAATGCCGAATGAGCAAAAGACAGTACAAGAGGCTGTCCATGCTTTACACAAAGAGGTTACTGTTCCACAATCCTTAGAGGTTGACATGCTCAGAAAATCCGTTCCCAAATATTAAAGTAAGCAATCACAGTAACTATGGAATGAATGTCAGGATGAGGGGTTGAGTGGGAGTTATGATGGGGGTGGAGTGGAATTGAGGGGGAACAGTGAGGTAGTAACAGTGAAGAAGAGTGTAGAGAAAGAACGAGGTTAGAGAATGGAGGGAGAGTGGGGAGGATTTGGGGAATGGGGAGGGGGAGTGGTGACAGAGAATGGAGAAGGGGAGCGGGAAGAGTGGGGAGGGGGGTGCTGAGGGATAGTGGGGAGGGAGGGGGAATAGGGAGTGGGAGGTGGGGAGGGATAGTGGAGAGGGCGAGTGCTGAGGGCGAGTGGGGAGGGGGAGTAGGGGGAGTGGGGTAAGAGGGAGTAGGGGAGGGAAAGTAAGGAGGGAGAGTGGGGTTGGGGAGTGAGGAGGGGTAGTGGGGAAGAAGAATGGGGAGGGGGAGTAGGAGTAGGGAGTGGGGTGGGGGGGAGAGTGGGGAGTGGGGAGGGAAAGTGAGGAGGGAAGGGGAGGGAGGAGGGGGAGTGGGGAGGGAGCAACAATCCATTGAGGGCTTGGAATGAGGATGGAGATTGAGGTGGGCGTTCGTAGTGTTACAGAAATACCTCTGTCTGTGTTAAGTTGATGTTGCAGAGTTCCTGAGACAGAGACTGCGGGGAGGACCTTCACCCCACCATAGGCCATGACCGAGAGAGAGACAGGCTCATTGCTTCATGCTGCTGGCCAGTGTGCAGTTCCCTTTCTCTCCTGTCCCTCCTCCCCTGGGGAACAGCCATCCTGCATGCAACTGATATGATGCAAATTAAATGATCGTGTAAGACCAATGGTCAGAGACTGGAATTTCTCAGTCAGCCTGCTGAACCTATGTCCACATCTCAGAACAGGTTAAATAGTGGTTTAAGGAAAGGAGATTAAATGGATATGGGAACTGGGCTGTCATATGAGATAAGAACTACTGCGTTTGTGGAGGATAAGCACCAACATGGACTGGTTGGGTACATGTTGCAGTTTCCGTGTATGTATCAGCAAGAAAATAACAGATTCAAAATTACATCATTTAACATGGTCTTTATGGGAAATACATCTTCTCACCCACTGGGTCACCCAAAGTCAAAGTACATGTTTCTAGGTATAAAATGATGTACCTGTTGCAGCATTTGTCTGTTTCACTTATTCAGATTTCTGTATGCCACGTGCACCTGATTGGTACAAATTTCACATTCATGAAATATCATAGCTCGGTGGATTGTACCAATCAGCAGGTTGGGGTCAGGAGCACTGGTTGTGAAGTTCAAAGCATTTCCCAACCCAAACTAAGCTTCCATTAAACCCTGTAAAGAAGGCCTGCAAAACCCACATGGTCATGCCTGGACTGGAAGCAAGCATTGTAATATTACAGGAGGGACCGTGCACCTAGGCAGCACATTTCACCACCTCAGCTATCTGAAAGTGTTTTACAACCAATTAGTTATTGGAAAATTACAGACGCTGTTGTAATGAAAGAAGCATTAAATACATTAGACATTGCAAAAAGATGTTTTGAACATACTTGTCCACCTAGAAATGCCTGTAATAATGGTTTTTGTTGGAGGTCCATGCAGGAAGCCTCACTACCAGTTAAGGAAATTAGACAGAGTAACTGCCAACAGTTTCCAGCATATATCTATGCCTATGCCGTCCAGATATTATGATGTGGAATTCATGACGTGAGCACCACAAGTGTAACTTTCAAAAGGGTGGCACAGTGGCGCAGTGATTAGCACTGCTGCCTCAGAGTGCCAGGGACCTGGGTTCAATTTCAGCCTAGGCTGACTGTGTGTATGGAGTTTGCACATTCTCCCCGTGTCTGCATGGGTTTCCTCCAGGTGCTCCAGTCACAGTCCAAAAGACATGCTAGTTAGGTGCATTACTGTGCTAAATGCTCCCTCAGTGTACCGGAACAGGTGCTGGAGTGTGGCGACTAGGGGATTTTCACAGTAACTTCATTGCAGTGTTAATATGACTGAGAAGGAAAATGTTATATGATTGAGGAGGAAAATGCTCCATTCACGGAACATGTTGCATGTTAGTGTTTGCAAGGCACTGTCAATGGGAATTCCCATTGACAGCAGCGGGACCAGAGAATCCCGCCGCTCGCAAACAACTCTCCACCTCCTGCAGGCGGGAAACATGCGGCTGGGAGGCCAGAGAATCTCGTCTGTTGTGTCCAAAGTCCTTAAATTAAATTCGATAAAGCCATCTGAAGATTGATACATCTGAGGAGGAAGCCAGTGAGTGAGGAAGGTGCAGGCCCTGATTTATTCAAGGTGTTCCAAATAGATGCGGCAGTTGCCCTTATTTATATTCTTAACCGAGAACACAAAGTAATTATTATTTACTTAAACGTTAATAATTGTGGTGGATGTTACACATCCCGTGGAAACCACTAACACAAAAGAACTTCCCTAATGACCCCAAACAGAAGAAACTGATGGACAAGATTTCACTTTTTAGAACTTTTACTGTAACTATCAAGCAACAATCATCAGGAATTAAATATGAATCAACAGGCAAATTATATTCAGTAAAAACTATAGATTACACTTTAAATAGCTGAAACAACAAGTTCCTTTATTCACAGAGGAGGTCGGCAAAGTGTCCCATCAGCAGCTTACACCAGTCAAGTACCACGGGTATAATTTTCATCCAAGGGCATCCCTTTCCAGATCCCTCACATGTCTGGCTCACGGACTGAATCTCTCTGGCCCTCTTTCCCAGTTGTGCCACTATTTCCTTCCTTGGCTCCTGCACAGCCACTGGACTATTTTGACTACTGGTTGAAATTTCGCCCCTGCGTGTGCTTTTTTCCACTCAGCTGCCTTTTCCCTGGTAACTAAAGCCCACCAGGCTGATTGCTCAGATGTCTGATATCACAGCCAGGAAACTCAATTCACAACCCTCCCGCTCCCCTGCCCTGCATTCCCAGATGGAGCTTTATTCTTTCAGTTGGGGACTGTCTCAAAAGAAAACAGGTTTTGAAACTTCAGTCAGTGCAGACAACAGCTTGCAAACGACAAATTTCACCATAAGGGATTGCATTATTATTCAAGTTTGGAGCAATAAAAGTCCTGCTTCAAGCATGCAAATATAAGTAGCACCTAATGGTAACGATTTAGTGTTGCTGAAATTGTAGTTGGTACGTATAGATGGCATTGAAATATCTGTACTATTCCAATATTGGAATGAAGGCTTTGAGCAAATGTCCTGAATTTAAGTGTTTTAAGAAAGATCCTACTTTGGTACAGTTACATATGGTTACAAAGATGTTTGTTAAAGAAAGTCGAATGAAGAACAAAGTGAATTTTGTTTTGGATTATTCTGTCTGAAGCCAAACCCCAAAACAAAATACTCCAGATGCCGGAAATCTGAAATAAAAACAGAAAATGTGAGAAGTATTCAGCAGGTCAAACAGTGTCTGTGGGGAGAAAAACAGAGTTAATGGCCAGAATGTTACAGCCGTTCACACCGGTGGGATTTTCCCATCCCGCTGCAGTGAACAGGGATTTGGCTGAGCACCAAATTCTCCGACTTTGCTGCAGCGGGAGTGTGGCGTGAATGGCCGGTAAGATCACGCCCAATATTTCAAGTTGCAAACCCCATATAAGATGCTTATGTATTTTCATTTATTTAAGCATGAGCTATATTCCTTTACGATCGTTATAAAGCAGGCTATTTACTTTGCAGGAAACTTTTCTTCACTCTCTCTCTCTGGGAAATCTCTTGCTTCCAATTGAGACTTAGGCCGGAATTTTCCAGCTGTTTCCGCCGGCGGATATTCCGGTCCTGCCGACAGGAATCCCGGCAGTGGAGGGTGCGAACAACAATGGGTAGAAACCCATTGGCAGTGGCGGGGCTGGAAATCCCACCGCCGGCTATTGGCGGGCCACCTCCACTGCCACAAAGCACGCTGTGGAGGAGGGAAATCGCACCCTCTGTTTCCACACCAGATCATTTTCAACAGTTTAATCTTTAAGCCAGTGAGCAACGCCCACAGGACACCTTCACAATAGCTAAGGATTTTTCTCTCATCCAAAACCAATGGAAATATTTAAGTCTAATCATGACAGGGTATTAGGGTATATCACTGCCTGATTGCAAAATGAGGAAACCAGTGTTAAAGCCACATCACTATTTTCACTTACATTAGCAACTGTGGGAGGGTATATTTGACAAAAGTCTCATGTTAGAGGTGAATATAGAGCTCCAGTCCTAGCTCTGGTGGGTGAAATTGAACACTGGAAAGCCACACATGATTTGTGGTAGCTTCCAACTTCATTTCGAGAGATGGCAAGGACGGCTGGTGTTGGAAATAGACATTCCACGCCAGCATGTTGTCTAGAAGAAACAAAGCTGGGAACAACATTCTCAGAGACACCAAGTGAGCTGAACAAGAGGGCACAGGTTCAGGGTTTCTGAAGGACAACTCAGTGACAGAAACCAGGAAGTATTTCTTTACCAATTAAATGATCAACAGATGGGAGAGATTTCCTGGAAGGGTGATTGAGACCAGAGCAGTAGCCATGAAAGACGGAGCTGCGTGCTGTAATGGGAAGACTGTAGCGTTGGTATTCTGGAATGATGACAGGAAATAGGACAAAAGCTCTTCTTCATTTACAACCTCCCATTCTTGCAGAGAGATCGGTAATTAATGTACACTCCACAAGTGTATTAGAGGAAATTCACTCTGCCCTCTGGCACAGGTGGTGCTCAATGTGGGCATGCCTGATGCCAACAACATCGCTTTAGTGCAAATGGATCTCCAATAAGTTAGAAAAAGAGAAGATCTTGTCAAAGCAATGTGATATTAAAGAATTGATGCACGGCTTATGACAAAGCTGATAGTCTTGATATAAATACAACTCAGTAGCTGTTAAGTAACTGGAGACCATCACTGTGAATGTTTACTGTCACTGGCACCTGGAAGTGTCACTCAAATCCGGGACTCGGCTCCTCCAATTTGTTGACTCAGGGACGATTTAGAAGGAAATAAGACAAAATATCAGAAATTCAGGAACTGCACAGTAGGTCCATCAGTACCTCGAAGATTCACACATTAAAGATCCTTTCGCACAGACTGGTTTTCTCCTTCAGATGCTGGTTGACCCGCTGTGTATTACCATCACCTCCTGATTTTACCTCTGACATTTTCCATTCTTTTACCTCTTCTGGTCAGCGTCCCCACCTTACACACCCCAGAAACCTGAGTTCATCCAAGATTCTGCTGCCCGCATCTTAACTCATTCGGAGAGCACCGTCCCTCCATCTCACCTATGCTCGCTGATCTACATTGACTCTCAATCCAGCAATGCCTTACTTTATGAGTTCTCATCCTTGCTTTCAAATCTCCTCACTCCTCCCTGTTACTGTAACGTCCTCCAGCCCGGCAAATCCTGCAGATCATTGTGCTCCTCCAATTCTGGCTTCTTCCAAAATCCCAACTTTCTTTGCTGGTGGCCAGGGTGCCTTAACCCAGAGCTCTGGGATTTCCTCCTAAACCGCGCAGGTCCTTTTTCTTAGCATATCTTCACACCTGCATTGTTTTTTTTTTAACCCTGTGGGGAGTAGTGAGGGAAGGATTCCCAATCTGATTCAACCACATTGTCAATGCTCCTTCCATGACCAACAAGTCACAGCATTGGACTTGAACCTGGAGCTTCTGATCCAAATGCAGAGGCGCTACCCACTGCACCCATTTGTCTTTTCCTGGTATCTCCTCATGGTGTCAGATTCTGTTAGGTAATACTCCCGTGAAGCCTCCTGGGATGTGTTATTATATAAAGGTGGAGGTGGGGTGGGGGGAGGGGGAGCACGATGGCACAATGGTTAACGATGTTACCTCACAGCGCCAGGGACCCAGGTTTGCATCCAGGCTTGGGTGACTGTCTGTGTGGAGTCTGCACATTCTCCCCGTGCCCACGTGGGTTTCCTCCGGCTGCTTCGGTTTCCTCCCACAGTCTGAAAGACATGCTGGTTAGGGTGCATTGGCTATGCTAAATTCTCCCTCAGTGTACCCAAATAGGTGCCAGAGTGTGGCGACTAGGGGATTTTCACAGCAACTTCATTGCAGTGTTAATGTAAGCCTACTTGTGACACTAATAAATAAACTTAAAAATATGAATGCAATGTGTTGTTATTGGTGCTTTTCTGAGTTGATTACTTTGTGGTTCCTGATTTTGGCCTTTTGCTACGTGAGGCGTTAGCAATGAATTGGCCGCGGGCTGTACTGTGATGAATAATCTGCTTTTCTCTGAGCTACTTTAATGATTGGAAAGATGAAGAGAATCTTTCAGAAAACTGTACAGCAAATCCACTGGGGCAAGGGATTGGGGAGGAGGTAACCTAGAAATGTCAGCCCCATCACACGTCATGGCTTACTAAACACTGGTTCAATTTCAAAATGCATTATAAACTGTGTCGGAGGTGGTTAAATCCCAAGCAGCGGCCTCACCTCAGCTGGGGTTCTGGGAAAGTTCTGGAACAACTCTGACAGCAGCACAGTCTCGGAGAGAGTGGCTGCGCAGCCGAAAATAGTAAGTGTTCACTCAAACGGCAGAATCAGTTCCCGTTCCGTTCTTATTTTAGTTCAAACTGCAACATTTCTCTGACTTCACGCCATTGAAAAACAGAATGACAAAACTTGCGTTTATTTATTTTTGTCGTTCACAACCTTAGGACATTTCAAAATGCTCTACAGCTAACGGAGTACTTCTGGAGTGTAGTTACTGTTATTATGTAGGAAACATGTCAGCCAGAGCCCAGGAGAGGGGGGGGTGTGGGGGGAGGGGGGGGGGTGCGCATAAGGTGCAAGACATTATAGCCCGTACTCTGGGGCCCAGCCTCATTCGTCCAGTAACCTGTCAATTAGGATGGTCTTTGTGTTGGATTGGCTGTTTTGGATTCTGACAGTTTCCAAAGAGCCAACCAGAAGCATAGATCATCCTGATTGACAGGACACTTGGCCAATGATTGCTGTTGTTCTGAACAATCATTAGCTGTGTAGGATGTGTCAGATTCTCCAGTTCTTCCTTTCTCTTTTAAGTTCAAGTTAATTTATTAGTGTCACAAGTAGGCTTACATTAACACTGCAATGAAGTTACTGTGAAAATCCCCCAGTTGCCACACTCCGGCGCCTGTTCGGGTACACTGGGGGAGAATTTAGTGTGGATGATGTATCTCATCAACATATCTTTCGGACTGTGAGAGGAAACCGGAGTACCTGGAGGAAACCCACGCACATAAGGGAGAATGTGCAGACACCACACAGTGACCCAAGCTGGGAATTGAACCCAGGTCCCTGGTGCTGTGAGGCAGCAGTGCGAACCACTGTGCCACTTCTTTCATGGACTGTTCTCTTTCTGTTGGACGTTGTCAGGCACTTTCCTCACTCTTCACTTAAGACCTGGCTGGAGCGCAAGGTTAGGTGAAGCAACTAGTGCCTCACTTCTTTGTTTAGTTTATCCCCAGAAGGTCTTTTCTAATCTCCTCCCTTGGTGGTGTGCCCTGACCCTTCCTGACCCGACCTAACTTCTCCTCCCTCGGGTCGTAGGTGTGGCCTGGACCCTTCCCGACCCAATGAGATCCCTCTTTCACCGAGTTGATGGTATGGCCCTAGCCCTTTGCAATATCTCCTCTCCAGATGGTGTGAGTGGGTGGTGGAGTAGTGGTGTTGTCGCTGAACTAGTAACCCAGAGGCTCAAGGTAATGCTCTGGGGACCCAGGTTCAAATCCCACCATGACAGACGGTGAAATTTGAACTCCATAAAAATCTGGAATTAAAAGTCTAGCGAAGACTGTGAAATCATTGTCAATTGTTGTAAAAACCCATTTGGTTCACTAATGGCCTGCAAAGAATGAAATGTGTCATCCTTACCTGCTCTGGCCTACATGTGACTCCAGATCCAGAGCAAAGTGAATGACCTATCTTAAGGGCGGCATGGTGGCACAGTGGTTAGCACTGCTGCCTCACAACGCCAGGACCTGGGTTCAATTCCGGCCTTGGGTCACTGTCTGTGTGGAGTTTGCACATTCTCCCCGTGTCTGTGTGGGTTTCCTCCGGGTGCTCCGGTTTCCCCTCCCATAGTCCAAAGACGTGCGGGTTAGGTTGATTGGCCATACTAAATTAAATCTAGTGTCAGGGGGATTAGCAGGGTAAATATGAGGGGTTACAGGAATAGGGTCTGGTGGGATTGTGGTCGGTGCAGACTCGATGGGCTGAATGGCCTCCTTCTGCACTGTAGGGTTTCTATGATTCTATTATTCCAATTAGGAATGGACAATAAATGCTGGTCCAGCTAGCAACGTCCACATCCCATGAATGAATTTTTTTAAAGTCCCTAGGTTTTTGTCCTTCTCCTTTGAGTCAATGGTGGCTGTGGGGTGTGCGTCATCAGATGCGAATGCAATGTCAGTATTAGTACAAGCCAACACCTTAGCTTGGTCATTATCTGCTCTCCTTTTCCTGGTGACTATGAGGTCCGTACTCTCAATCTGGCTCTGCTGCTTAAGCAAAAGGCAAAAAAGGTTTTATTAGCTAGCTCAGCTGCTCGGCGTGTTCTGATGGCCATTTTTATTAATTGCTCATTTTTATAATTATCAATTTATTGCTTTGGCCTTGATTTTTGTTTTGCCCAAGAGCTTGTTTATGTTTCAATCATACCTTAACTTCAATTTTTGCAAATAAGAGCTTGCAAAGATCGTGAACCTGAAGTGTTGGTTCTGTTCCTCTCTCCACTGATGCTGCCTGACCTGCTGAGTATTTCCAGTATTTTATATTTATATTTCCGATATTCAGCATCTGTGGTACTTTGCTCCCGTATTATTTGCTGGGCATTTGTAAATGTGGTTAGTTTCAATTTAAAATGAAAAAAATAGTTATCACTGAATTTAAAAATGGCATTTTTCTGTTAACAAAGTCTATTTGCATGGACAGAAACAGCGCTTTATTGCAGGTGAATTGGTTGTGCTGATTTACTCAAAGGATTTTTCCATTTTTAACCTCGCAAGTCTAACTAGGAATCATGCACCAGTCAAATATGTCACCGTTAATTCAAGATATTCTCATTTGTACATGGGATTGTTGTTTGCTGTGCTTGTGAAGTTCAAGTCTGTTGGATGTTGCTGTCTTGATATTACATCGGGTCAGGTTCAATGAAGCGGACCTGGTTACATATAATATCAACAACAAAGTTGTGTGTAATTGCCTGACAAAGCAGTGGTTGTAAAGTACATCACATGGAAACCTGCGTTCCCAATAGGCTTTATAAATAGAGACAGAGAGTAAAAATTGCAAAGAGGTTTTGCTGGACCTGGATACAACAGTTCAAACTCCACTGTGACTATGGTTCCCAATTCAGGACACCTGAAAGATGCAAAGGCTTTGTCCAGGGTTCAGAAGAGATATACTAGAACGGTTCCAGGGATTGAAAGATTATAGAGAAACTGGGGTTGTTAGAATCATGGAGTCATAGAGCAAAACAGCACAGAAACAGGCCGTTCAGCCCAACTGGTCCATGTTGACCATGGTGCCCTCCCAGTTGGTCCCAATTGCCTGCGTTTGGCCCATATCCCTCTAATCCTTTCCCATCCATGCGTTTATCCAAATGCTTTTAAATAACTGCCTGTTCTTCTCAGAACAAGAAGCCTGAGGGGATTTAAAATGATGAGGAGTGCAGATGAAGCAAATAGAATTTGTTGGCGATGGATTGATAATCATATGGCCCCCACTTAACTTCATTTCAGTTGATTGAAAAGAACAAGAGGCGAGAGGAGGAAAGGCTTTTACATAAAGAGTGGTTAGGATTTGGAACACACTCCCTCCCTAATATTGTGGTGGATACAATTTCAAAATAGTCTTCAAAGGGAAATTGGAGAGAAGCTTGGAGAAAAGAACTATAGGGAAAGAGCAGGTGGCAGAGGTCATGGAAGGACTAACTGAATTTCTCTTCCAAAGAATTGGCGCTAACTTGATGGGTTGTATGGCCTTCTTCTGTGCTGTACTATTTTGTTCTATAGGACCATCACGTGCGAAGGAAGCTGTTGAGGGTTAAAGGGGGTGAATAGAGGGACTGGAAACAAGCACCAGTTCCTGTGCTTTCTCTCCCTATTCCTGAAGACAACTAGTTTGTTGACACTAATGTGATCATAGCCATTTAATTGACATGCGCTGAGGAATTATCCCTCCTGTTCTTCTTGAAAAATAAAGCACTTATACATCTACCTAAAAGGTTGACTGGGCCTTGGTTTAATGTCTCATCTGAAAGATGGCATCTGCAGCAGTGCAGGAGTCCCTCATTATTGTACTGGAGCATGAGCTTTGATTTTTTTTTTCTCAAGCCTCTGAAGTGGGACTTCAATCTTCTGCCTCAATGGTGAGCATGCTGCCTACTGAGACACAACTGATAACTAATCGCAACAGTAACACTCAGCCTACTCTTAGATAATTAGCACATATCGCCTTCCACTGTGCAGTCAATTTATGTCATTGGGTTGCTGTTGTTCAATAGCTGCGCATCATCTTTGATAAATTGCTGCTGGTCCAATACATTGCAAGGCCAATATCAGGGCGCAATAGAAAAATAATGTAAAAACGCTACACTGTAAGTAGAATGTAAGTGGTGAGAACACGTTTCCTCCTAGCAACTCACAGTATCCAAGGAAGGTTTGGGGAGGAGTGTGTGGGATAATGGAATTCTTCATCATTACATCAATCCTTCTCCCCATCCATATTTTCTTTTATTTGCCTTGTCCCTGAAGATGGTAGTTAGAATGCTAAGCAACCCGCTTTTGTATCTTTCAGGGTCACTAGATGACAAGGGTGCTGGGGCCAGCGTCACCTCAAAAGGATTTATCCCGGCATCCAAAGGTAAAGGGGCCTTTCCAGAAAGATCCACCTGGAACCCAGAACCATCGATTAACCCCCCATGCAGTAACAAAAAGGACAAATGCCCTCTTTTGGTGAGCACCTCTCAATCTTGGTCAAACATGTTATACCTTTGGCTGTGAGGTACAGCAATGCTGAATGCAGATATCAATTTGTGTCGTAAAGGATGCGCGTTGTGACAGGATAATACTCTGACCAATTTTGCCGCCGGGTTTGCTAACTTAGCCAGTCACCACCCAAGAGGTGGACATGTTTTGAGAACAAGAGCAAGCCATTCAGCTCCCCGAGTCTGCACTGCCTGCATTTGGTAGCCTGCCCAGCTCTTTGTATTTTCTACTTCAACTTGAAGCTGTCCCATGCAATGTGAACGGATATTATGTAGAAACTACAGCACAGTGACAGGCTATTCAGCCCAACTGGGATATGTCAGTGTTTGTGCCCCACACAAACTCCACCCACACCTCCTCACCTCTCTGAAGCAACAAATGCCACGAGTCCTTTATCCTGAGTATGGTTATGTAATATTCCTTAATTGCATCTATGCTATTCATCTCAATTACTTCTTGGGAGGAATTTTCTCATCCCGCCTGCCACGGAAATCATAACGGGCAGGACAGGACCATGCAAAGGTCCATGGACCTCCGGTAGGATTTGTCGGTCTTGAGGTGAGCGTGGCCGGAAAATCCCATCTTTTATGTTTGAGGTAAATCTTCATAGCTCTTCAATTATTAAACAATGAAGCTCCTTTCCTGCAGGCGTATAGAATCACGGAACAACAGAATACTACAGTGCAGAAGAGGCCCTTTGGCCCATCGAGTTTGCACTGACGCATGAAATGCCCTGACCTGCCCATCTAATCCCACTTGCCAGCACTTGGCCCATAGCCTTGAATGTTATGATGTGCCAAGTACTCATCCAGTTACTTTTTAAAGGGTGTGAGGCATGCCGCCTCCACCCCCCCTAGGCAGTGCATTCCAGACCGTCACCACCCTCTGAGTAAAAAAACTTTTCCTCAAATCCCCCCTAAACATCCCACCCCTCACTTTTAACTTGGGTCCCTTCGTAACTGACCCTTCAACTAAGGGGAGCAGCTGCTCCCTATCCACCCTGTCCATGCCCCTCATAATCTTGTACACCTCAATCAGGTCACCCTTTAGTCCTCTCTGCTCCAATGAAACAACCCAAGCCTATCCAACCTCTCTTCATCACTTAAATGTTCCATCCCAGGCAGCATCCTGGTAAATCTCCTCTGCACTCCCTCCAGTGCGTTCACATCCTTCCTATAATGTGGCGACCAGGACTGCACACAGTATCCCAGCTGTGGCCTCACCAAAGTTCTGTACAAATCCAACATGACCCTCTGCTTTTGTAATCTATACCCCGATTGATAAAGGCAAATGTGCCGTATGCCTTTTTACCACCCTATTAACCTGCTTTCCGTCTTCAGAGATCTATGAGCAAGCAAGAGAATGGACTGAGTAAAATGGAAGGGAATCGGAGGTGTATGGTAGTAAAGAATAAAAAGAAAATGGTTAAGGATTGGATATGGATGAATTCTAGATTTATTGTGAGCACAAAATTCCAACTTGATTTATCAACGTCAATAGGAAACTAGGAACCAGCTCTCCCTTGTCTGTGCTTATATAGGGACACAGGAACAGGACTAGGCCATTCAGCTCCCCCCCAGCCTGTCCCACCACTAAATTAGAAGAAGGAAAGACTTACATTTATTTAGCCCCTTTGACAGCATCAGGATGTCACAAAGCACTTTACATCCAATGAAACACTTCTGAAGTGTAGTCATTGCTGTAATGTAAGAACCGTGGAGGCCAATTTAACCCACAACAAGCTCCCACAAACAGCAGTGAGAGAATGACCAAGAGAATGGGGATTTTTTGCAATGCTAGTTGAAGTGTAAATATAGGCGGAAGAACGTTCCTGCTTTGAGATGAATAGTGCCATGGAATTGTTCACCAATAAGGACTCCGTTAAATGTCTTTATCCAAAAGACAGCACCATGGACAGTGCAGCACTCATTCAGTATGCCAGTGATAGGCCTACCTTTTGTGTTTTAAGGCACTGAAATGGAACTTGAGTCTCAACTTTATAATTCAGAGGCAAGAGTGCTAACCACTAAACCATGGCTTTCACTTGAAAACTGACACATCAAACATGAATTCAAATTTTAATGCTTTGAGATAACTGTGCATGGACATTAGATTTAAATGCTTCGAATCAAATTCTGATGACCAGATTTGGATACTTTCTCGACAAACAGGAAAAAGAAGTGAAAAACTTGCATATTCACTTTTCACAACCACCTCAATTTTCACACCACAAAATCCCATAAACAACGGTGATGACCAGATACTTTTCTTTTTTGTAATGTCAACTGAGGAATAAATACATTGGTCAGGACATCGGGGATAACCTCCCTGGGAGAGAAAGAGATTGACACTTGAGAGGGAACAGTGAGAAATCGAGAGAACAAGACAACATTGAGATGGATGGGAGAACAGGAATAGTGAGAGAAAGAGACAGATGGAGGTAATCCAGTGAAAAGACATGCAGATGAATTGACGGAAAGGGTTGGAAACCAACTTTTGGAGACAGGGATTGCAACGGAAAAGAATTTGTGAAAACAGGAAGCAAGAAGATACAGATTACTCAGACAGAGCTGCAGTAGAAAAAGAAAGCAAACTGTAAAACCGGCAAGGAAAGGTTGACGAGAGAGAGAGAATTGAATTGCATAGTCAAAGGTTAGAGAAGCACCTCTAATAATTGGTTTCTAGGAGCAGAATTTTCCCATCCTGCCTGCCACGGGAATCGTAGCGGGCGGGGGCAAACCATGCAAAGGTGGGATTTTCCGGTCTTGGGGCGAGCGTGGCCAGAAATTCCTGCCCCCAAGGGCAAAATGTTCCCATCCCGCCCGCCACGGGAATCATTCATAATAGGTGCGGGGGAGGGGGGGGGGGACCAGGGAAACGTCCGTTGACCTCGGGTGGGATTTTCCGGTCTTGGGACAAGCGCGGCCAGGAAACTCCATCTTTAGGCGATAGATCATGTAGTGTGTTCTTGCATCTCACAATAGGTTTTAATGTTGGCGTAATTGTCTATCTATTACAATGTGACTGGGCTTTTATCCATTGAATTTTAAAACAGCTTCCTTCTATTTTAGTTGATACATGAATGCACTGTGATTTTGGTGAGAAGCAGCGAACTAAAGCAGTCAGGAATTATAATGGGAGTGAGCAAACAATGGGAGGGAGAATGATGAGCATCTTACAAGTGGATGTCATGAATCAGTAGCATCATGGTTTACAGGATTAAGGATTAATCTCGTGGGGGGCTTTGCAGTTACATTTCCGCACTATATCCATAAATAATTAAAGATTCAAATTTTCTGTACTCTGAGCAGTTATCCCAGTTGTTCCTTTTTGCATTCAACAAATCTCAGAGCTATCTTTACATATTTGTTTAATTCTCTGTCTTTTATCCTGAGAAGTCACAAAATGATTTAAGAGAGTTTTTAAGTGAGCACTGGGAGGAAAATATTGCTGCTTTGAAAATAAATTGATTCTCCGGAGAGGAAACGTATAGTGCTGCTATTTTGATGGAGATGTTGGGATATTATAGGTGTGTGTCTCAGAAGCAGGAGTCAATGCGCTATAGAACATGTTTGTCCCTGTGATTCACTAACAGTAGCAGCACGATGATATACCGAGGTTTGCTGTTCACATTGATGCTGCATGTGTTGCCATTTACAAGCCATACAAAGAAAATGATGGAAGCTTAACGACCCTTCCAGCCTCTCCCATAAAATAGTCTTGCAATAGAAAGGCTCTTCACCTCACCTAAAACCTCCTGATTCCCTTGGATGGGCAAAAAGAAAACGATAAAATTCCAGACCAATTTGGAGAAAGAAAATTTGGGAAATTCCTCTCTGATCCATCCGGGAGATCACTCCGGCCCTGGATGCACTCCACTACCCACCGCTGATGTCCAGCCTAAGCCCCGTGTCTGCTTACAGCAACTCAGGGAGCTGAATTTTGCTTTGGTTGTTGAGGTGACATTGAAGGCAGATGGACCTGCAATTTCCCACCATGGTCCCACCAGGATTGGGCAGTGGGCGGTGTGAGGTGGGGGGGGGGGGTGCAGGTGGGGGGGTGTGGTGGGCGATGGCTTCCCATCCTTCGAGTGAGAGATGAAGGCAACCTCTTGGTGGGAGACCTGTGGGCCAACACATCATCCAACTAGGAACCCACCCCGCTTCAGAATGGTAGTCTGGCAGCTGCGGCTGCTTTGATTTTAATAATGTATCAAATCTTTGCACCAGGTTTCTCCATGTTGGGACAAGCTTTCCCCTACCTACCGTGGCAGCTGCCACTTCTGATGGTGGGGGTGCTGATCTCTTAGTGGTGGGGAAGGATGGAGGGGTTGCGGAGGGGGGGGGGGGGGGTCTTATCAGTCTGTCTGCCATAGGAACCCCTTCTCAATCCTTATCTGAATGAGATTCCCAATAGTCGAATCCTGGCAAATGGCCCTGGTGTGTGTGGGTTCCCAATTTGCATTTTGTCCCGAAGATGGGATCGGGACCTAAAGATTAAAATCTAATCCAAAGGATTATTGTCTGCTGCATGAGGCAGCAGGCAGTTACAGAGATCCACTGGGAAAAGAACCACCTTCTGATATCTAACCTAGATCTAGCCTGATGCAACTTAGAACGATGTTCCCTGGTCCTCCCCAGTATTTATCACCAGGCCTGTTTTCAGACACAAGGCTAGAAGCAGAGCGGACAAGTGTTTCTGTTGGCCCACCCGCTGTTCTCAAATGGTCCTCAGCTAAACAGGATGGGGCTCAGCTACAATACCAGTGGCTGCTGGGATTCACTCGGAGCTTTATTTCTTGGCAGATTCCCTTTCACTGCTGATATGCAAAAGCAATCTACAGATTAAGCATAATCCTCGTGCTAGATTTCTTGACTGGGACCTAGTTTGACCATCTCAATGGACTGCACCATTGTCTGAGCAGACCCCACTTCACCTTTTCGCCCCCGTTCGCTTGTATGTAGGAAAGGAAACAAGGAAGGGTTGCATTCATGGAATCTTAGAATCATGGAACCATGCAGAACAGAAGGAGGCCATTCAGCCCATCATACTTGAGCTGGTTGTTTGAAAGACTTAGTCCCACAATCCAACCTTTTGCCAATAACACTGTGAATTAATTCTCTTCAAGCACATGTCCAGTTGTCTCTGAAGAGTTCAAAATAAATCTGGTTGCATCAGCCTTTGAAATAGTGCATTCTGGATTTTAAGATCTCTCTGTGCCTCATTTCCCTCCAGACAGCACCTTTCCTGACCTCAGAATGCCCAAAAGTGCCTTACAGCAAACTAAATGCATAGTCACTGGTATAATGTAGGAAAGCCAAGGCATTGGGGAGATCAAGGGAGACTAATCAGAGAGGGGGGAGGGGGGGTAGTAAGGAATAACACATTCAACAAACTTAGAATGTGACCAACTTTTTAAAAATCCTAATTAAAATTGTACTTTGAGCACTTATTTTGGTAGATTCTGGTGAACAATATGATAAAAGGATGACTTTAAGGTGGTGGTATGACTGGAAATTAATATGCTGGATCAGATTAGGTTAATGTGCTTTGGATTAACACCGACAGAATGGAATCAATTCCCATTTCAGCTGAGGTAGACTTGGAGCCTGCCTCCTGGCCCCAACTCTGAGAGAAGAAGGCAATAGCAAATCCCCATTAACAAAGACTGTCAAGGAACTGGCTCTAGATGGAGCATGGGCAGTTGGTGAGCCAAGGACCTGCCTTAAGTCAGAGCACACCTGAAGGAAGGATCAAGAAAGAAATCGCTTATCATATTTCAAAAGCACTTTGTTAAAATAGCAGACAGGGAATATCATACGAGTATTTTCATTGCATCTGTTACTTATATCGCTTAGGGAGATCTCTGCTCGTCGTTCAATGTCAGGAGTGCATCAGGAATTCTGCGGAAATCTAAGAGTTAGAAGAGAAGTCAGTGAGCTCTTTATAACAAAACGACAAAACGACACAGTAGCACAGTGGTTAATACTGTTGCCTCACAGCGCCAGGGACTCGAGTTCAATTCCAGCCTTGGGTCACTGTCTGTGTGGAGTTTGCACATTCTCCCCATGTCTATGTGGGTTTCCTCCGGGTGCTCCAGTCTCCTCCCACAATCCAAAGATGTGCAGGTCAGGTTGATTGGCCATGCTAAATTGCCCCTTAGCATCAGGGAGAATTAGGAGGGTAAATACATGGGGTTATGGGGATAGGACCTGGATGGGATTGTTGCCAGTGCAGGTTTGATGGGCCGAATAGCTTCCTTTTGTATTGTAGGGATTCTATGATTCTATAAAATGACCAGCATTATGGGAGCAATCTTCCTTGGATGTACAACCGGCAAGGAGCCTGGCCCGGTTTCTCAATTTGGGAAACTGCATGCACTCTGAACGTTACCTCTAGTAGACAGGGCCCCAAAGATGTTTGCACATTTACTAAGAGGAATTAGGGGAACGGCACTGAACTGGTGCCCTACTAGTCCTGCCAGTGACTCCTTTGTCTATTACCTGGCTTTGCTTGTAGATATGACTGGGCCAATTCTTCTGGCTAAAAATGAGGGAAGCCCAGTCCGTGCTTTTATCTTCAAACCTGGAATTGAACACCTCGTTCCGAACTATGAAGTTTGGGCCATTAATATTTCCCAATTGCAACAAATGGTGAGGGAATTGCTTGGTTAAGCATTTTATAAATAAGTGAACTTTGTTACCACTGCAGAAAACATTTTATAACAAATTACGCTCCTTGGGAGCTCGTTGGAGCTGTGAGATAGAGGCAAATCTACCTATCAAGGTGATGGATAGTGGACAGGAAAATAGAGGATCCCAAATTGTTCACCTCAGCATGAAGTGCCACACATGTGGTGTAAACATTGACTAAAGCTCTCCTTTACCAGTCTCTGAGTCAGAAGGTTGTGCATTCGGATCCCACAAAAATCAAAGTTAATAACCCACTGCATTACTAAACGAGTGCTGCAGTGTAGGAGGTGCCATCTTTCAGATATGGCCTTAAACCGAGGCCCCGTTTGTCCTCTGAGATTAAAAATCTCATGGCGCGGTTTCAAAGATGAGCAGGGGTATTCCCTCCCTGTTGTGGTCAGTGTTTACCCCTCACTCAGCATCACTATAATCGCTAACTGCTCATTATCATGTTGTTTGTGTAAATCTGCTGTGCACAAATTAACTCTTCTCTTGCCTAGATTACAACAGTAACTTTACTTCCAGAAAGTACTTAATTGGTTGTAAGTGCTTTTGGACATCTGAGATGATGAAAGGTGCTATAAAAATGCCAGTCCTTCTTTCTTACTTAGTGCACATTCACATCAAGCCTCAAACAAAGACTCCCTTTCTTCCAATTCCGACACCTACCATTCTTTGAGTGAATGACTATTTGTTAGTTTGTTTAGGATAACGTGATCGGCGCAGGCTTGGTGGGCCGAAAGGCCTGTTCATGTGCTGTACTGTTCTTTTATGCTCTGGACTCATGCCCAAAAGGAAGTGGATCGAGACAGGCATGGGGTCACTTCAGTGAGGTTTCCTTACAGCTGCCAGAGAGGGGAGACTTGCCCTCACATCTGTCTATGCTGAATTTAAATCAAGGCCCCAGAGGCGAAAGGACAGTGTGTCACTGCTATTACAAACCTTTGGGTCAATGGTAGCATTTCCTCATGAGAAGGTGCAGGATTCGAACCCCGCATCCAACATGTCCTAGTGAGTGTAGTTCAAAGTTCTGAATTCTGGATTGACTATCCAGTGTGGCGCACTCTTGCCACAGAGGTGGGTATGATGCCACCCCCTCCACCGTCACCCCCACCACCTTATCATATGGGTTGTGGAGATCCAGAAAATCCACATTGGATTCACCACCCTGGTGACTGGATGGCTGCTGTCAGACTGTGAGACAGCGCGTTATCCTTCAAATCCTGGGAAATTCACACTTCTTCAAAGCTGACATCTGATATGAAAATAAGAACTGCCAGACCTGACCCAGACCCATTGACTGGCACTCCTATCCCCAGCATTCTTTGTATCCACCTAATGGAATGAGATGAATAATTCTGAGGTATAAAGTAGGTATTAGCTAATGGGCAACAGAGCGACAAACTTAAACATCTGAAGATTTAATAAAGAGATTCACAGTTCAGCGCAACATTATGCTGAAATATTTGTTGTGTTTAAGTAATAATGGGCGGCCACTGTGCTACCACAGATAATAGAGAACAAACAGGTCAACCTGAAAGATGAGAACCCAGGTTAAATCCATTAAATTGACTCGCTATCCTCAGTCCCCTGGTACAGTACAGCTTATTTTCCCAGTTCAAGGCTCGGCACAATCTGATTCAGTTGTAAAAAGCTGCCAGAGGCATTCGTCAAACAAGTGAAACACAAACACACAAACAGAACAGCCTGAATGCCGTAAAACATCCCAGCGAGGCACATCTATGTCCAGAAGCGTCTTGGCCCAGAAGGTGAGATACCACCGAGACTGAAAAGTGTGGAGGCGATAAGATAGGACCTGCATTTCTGTAGCACCTTGTATAACCTCTGGGCACCCCAGTACATTGCCTATCCAGTGAAGATCCAGTGAAATTTGCACAATGCAAGCTCCCCATAATGCAATTCAATAATGACCAGGTAATCTGATTTATTTATCAGAAAAGTTGGTTGAAGAATAAACGTTGTCCAGGATACCAGGGACAACCAACCCCACTCCCCTTCCAAACAATCTCCCTCCCCACCCTCCACCCAACCTGCTGTTCTTTGGATTAGTAAGAAGTTTAACAACACCAGGTTAAAGTCCAACAGGTTTATTTGGTAGCAAAAGCCACAAGCTTTCGGAGCCTTAAGCTCTTTCTTCCTTGGAGCCGGCAGTTTGCGGTGTCGATGGTAGTCATGATGTGGAGATGCCGGCGTTGGACTGGGGTAAACACAGTAAGAAGTTTAACAACACCAGGTTAAAGTCCAACAGGTTTATTTGGTAGCAAAAGCCACAAACCTTCGGAGCCTTGAGCTTCCAAGGAAGAAGGAGCTTAAGGCTCCGAAAGCTTGTGGCTTTTGCGACCAAATAAACCTGTTGGACTTTAACCTGGTGTTGTTAAACTTCTTACTGTGTTTACCCCAGTCCAACGCCGGCATCTCCACCTCATGACTACTTTGGATTTGTGCCATGGAACTTCTTAAGCCCACGTTAGAGAGGGCCTCAGTTTAACAGCTCATCTGAATGGCAGCACCTCCAATTGTGTGGCTCTCCCTCTGTGCCTCACTGCAGTGTCAGCCCAGATTTTGGGCTCAGGTCTCAGCAGTGAGAGTTGAACCCACAACCTCCCAGATTCAGCGGTAAGAGTTCCAATTTTAGATTCACGTGATCAATCCTGTAGGTTTAACAGAGCGAAGCGAAGGGAGGTGAGGAGGCCTGATGATGTAGATGTCCTGGGAAAGACCAGGTTAGAGAGGAGACAAGACAATGGCTCCTGATTCCAGCAAAGCAAGGATCTAAGTAACAGCTAGAATCTCTAAATAAAGGATATCAATGAGGCATTGAACATATTCAAAGAACAAAGAAAAGTACAGCATAGGAACAAGCCCTTCAGCCCTCCAAGCCTGTGCCAATCATGATGCCCTAACTAAACTAAAAGACAACAAAGAAAAAGAAAAATTCAAACCTTAAACTCATTCTATAGATACTTGAAGAGAAAGAGGTTGGTGAAAACAAATGTAGGTCCCCTACAGACAAAAACAGGGGAATGTATAATAGGGGACAAAGAAATGGCCAAGCAACTGAATACATACTTTGGTTTTGTTGTCACAAAAGAGGACACAAATCAAATGTTGGAGAATGCAAGATTTAGTGAGAGGGAAGAACTGAGAGAGATCAATATTAGTAGAGAAATGTTGCTGGGAAAATTTATGGAATTGAAGGCGAATAAATCCCCAGGGCCTGAAAATCTACATCCCAAAGTACTTAAGGAAGTAAATGTATGCGCATTTAGAAAGGAATAAACTCATTAACGATAGTCAGCATGGTTTTGTGAGAGGGAGGTCATGCCTCACTAACCTGGTGGAGTTTTTTTGAAGAAGTGACCAGAATGGTTGACGAGGGAAGGGCCGTGGATGTCGTCTACATGGACTTTAGTAAAGCGTTTGACAAAGTCCCTCATGGTAGGCTGGTGAAAAAGGTTGGATCTCATGGGATAAAGGGGGAGGTGGCTAGATGGGTGGAGAAGTGGCTTGGTCACAGAAGACAGAGGGTGGTAGTGGAAGGGTCTTTTTCCGGCTGGAGGCCTGTGACTAGTGGTGTTCCGCAGGGCTCTGTATTGGGACCTCTGCTGTTTGTGATTTATATAAACGATCTGGAAGAAGGTGTAACTGGGGTGATCAGTAAGTTTGCGGACGACACAAAATTGGCAGGACTTGCAGATAGTGAGGAGCATTGTCAGAAGCTACAGAAGGATATAGATAGGCTGGAAATTTGGGCAAAGAAATGGCAGATGGAGTTCAATCCTGATAAATGCGAAGTGATGCATTTTGGGAGAAATAATGTTGGGAGGAGCTGTACGATAAATGGCAGAACCATAAAGGGTGTAGATACGCAGAGGGACCTGGGTGTGCAAGTCCACAGATCCTTGAAGGTGCTGTCACAGGTGGAGAAGGTGGTGAAGAAGGCATATGGCATGCTTGCCTTTATAGGACGGGGCATAGAGTATAAAAGTTGGGGTCTGATGTTGCAGATGTATAGAACGTTGGTTCGGCCGCATTTGGAATACTGCGTCCAGTTCTGGTCGCCACACTACCAGAAGGACGTGGAGGCTTTGGAGAGAGTACAGAGGAGGTTTACCAGGATGTTGCCTGGTATGGAGGGGCTTAGTTATGAGGAGAGATTGGGTAAACTGGGGTTGTTCTCCCTGGAAAGACGGAGGACGAGGGGAGATTTAATAGAGGTGTATAAAATTATGAAAGGCATAGATAGGGTGAACGGTGGGAAGCTTTTCCCCAGGTCGGTGGTGACGTTCACGAGGGGTCATAGGTTCAAGGTGAAGGGGGGGAGGTTTAACACAGATATCAGAGGGACATATTTTACACAGAGGGTGGTGGGGGCATGGAATGCGCTGCCAGGCAAGGTGGTGGAGGCGGACACACTGGGAACGTTTACAACTTATCTAGACAGCCATATGAACGGAGTGGGAATGGAGGGATACAAAAGAATGGTCTAGTTTGGACCAGGGAGCGGCACGGGCTTGGAGGGCCGAAGGGCCTGTTCCTGTGCTGTATTGTTCTTTGTTCTTTGTTTTTTGAAGTGGCTCGAGAAATAGTGGGTGCATTGGTGGTCATCTTCCAGGATTCTGTAGACTCTGAAACAGTACCTGCAGATTGGAGGGTAGCTAATGTCACTCCAATGTTCAGAAAGGGAGGTAGAGAGAAAACAGGGCATCATAGACCAGGAAGCTTATCATTGGTAGTGGGGAAAATTCTTGAATGCATTATCAAGGACTTTATAGCAGAGCATTTAGAAAACACTGGCAGGATCAGACAGAGTCAGCATGGATTTATGAAGGGGAAATCATGCTTGACAAATCTGTTGGAATTCTTTGAAGATGTAACAAGTAGAGTTGACAAGGGGGAACCAGTCGATGTGGTATATTTGAACTTTCAGAAAGCATTTGACCAAGTCCCGCTCAAGAGATTATAGTGAGAGATTAAAGTGCATGGGATTGGGGGGAGTGTATTGAGATGGATAGAAAACTGCTTGGCAGTGAGGAAACAAAGAGTAGGAATTAATGGGTGCTTTTCAAATTGGCAGGCAGTAAATGCGCCTAGTTTGGGGGCGTTTAAGAGATCCGTAGATAGGTTCATGGACGAAAAGAAATTGGTTTAGGTTGGAGGGTCACAGTTTTTTTTTAACTGGTCGGTGCAACATCGTGGGCCGAAGGGCCTGTTCTGCGCTGTAATGTTCTATGTTCTATGTTCTATGTAAGTAGTGGGGTATCACATGGATCAGTGCTGGGACCCCAGCTATTCGCAATATATATTAGTGATTTGGATAGGGGAACAAAATGTAACATCTCAAAGTTTGCAGATGATACCAAGTTGGGTGGGAGGGTGAACTGTGACAAGGATGCAGAGGTCCTTCAGAATGATCTGGCCAGGTTAGGTGAGTGGGCTAATTAACGGCAGATGCAGTATAACTTGGATATATGTATGGTTATTCACTTTGGAAGCAAAAACAAGAATGCAGATTACTACCTGAATGGCTGTAAATTGGGAGAGGGGAGTGTGCAATGGGACCTGGGTGTCCTTGTGCACCAGTTACTGAAGGTAAGCATGCAGGTGCAGCAGGCGGTAAAGAAGGCAAATGGTATGTTGGACTTCATTGCGAGAGGTTTCGAGTACAGGAGCAGGGATGTGTTGTTGCAATTATACAGGGCCTTGGTGAGGTCACACCTAGAGTATTGTATGCAGTTTTGGCCTCCTTTTCTGAGGAAGGAAGTTCTTGCTCTCGAGGAAGTGTAGCGAAGGTTTACCAGGCTGATTCTGGGGATGTCGGAACTGATGTATGAGGAGAGATTGGCTAAGTTAGAATTGCTTTCGCTGGAGTTCAGACGAATGAGGGGGGACCTCATAGAGACTCGTAAAATTTAACAGGACTAGACAGGGTAGATGCAGGTAGGATATTCCCGATGGTGGGGGAGTCCAGAACCAGCGGTCACAGTCTGAGGATTCAGGATAGACCATTTAGGACAGAGGTGAGGAGACATTTCTTCACCCAAGGAGTGGTGAGCCTGTGGAATTCATTACCACAGGAAGTAGTTGATGCCAAAACATTGAATGTATTCAAGAGGCGGCTGGATATAGCACTTGGGGCGAATGGGATCAAAGGTTATGGGGAAAAAGCAGGATTAGGCTACTGAGTTGGATAATCAGCCATGATCTTGATGAATGGCGGAGCAGGCTCGAAGGGCCATATGGCCTCCTCCTGCTCCTATCTTCTATGTTTCTATGTTTCCTTGGCTTTTCGGAATTAGACCAAATGCTGGATGTTGGGAGTTTTATTTAACATGGCTCTCAGTATTTGTCAATAACTGAAGATAGCCTAAATAAAAAGTAAAGGTAGGTTTACTGCTTGTTATGTGCTCAGTGGTGACACTGCTGGACAATTAAGGAATTGCAGTGGAATCTCAGTGCATTACAGTGTATTTCACACTTTTACGATATTTTTTATTACACACTGTTGGCTGCCACTAGATTTGAACCTTTGTTATTTTTGCCTCTATACTTGACTCTTGTGTTTTTTTCCTACTCTGTCTCTCAATGCCTATTTTGCTGGACGATTAGTTTAAACATTTCTCATCTTCCACTTTCAATTGTTGGCCAATCAACTGCATTTTGAGTATTTTCGTTTACATTTGCTGTTTGAATATTTTGGCCGCGGTTCTCTGCTTGGCCTGAGGTGGTGCCAGAGAGCCCTCATTGGAATCAATGAAGGGGGACTAATTGAAGCTCAGAGGGTACCATGAATAAACAATAAAGGATATTGTAGCATTCACAGCATAAAACAGGCCATTAACAGGATAGAATAATTAAATGGAGTATAAAAGCTAAAATATAAGTACAAAATAAATGTAGATTTTTTTATACATGATACATGAGTAGACAGAAAAAGATGGAAATGGACAACGTAGAGGCAAAGGTCTTTAGTTTGGAAAGGGTCATGCATTGGTGCAGGTTTGGTGGGCCGAAGGGCCTGTTCCTGTGCTGTACTGTTCTTTGTTCTTTGTTATCAAACAGAATTCCATAATTGTTTAATAAATAACTGCATAATGTATTGGATAGGTGAGCTTCTGCTATGATAGTCACTAATATATCTAAAAAGAAAATAAGGAGAAACTTCTTTACTAACTTGGAGATGCAGGAGAATGAGGTGCTTACTGGTTAGAAATAAAGTCTACTTTATTTTGAGTCTAAATTTTACAATAAATATTCTAAAAGTAAGCTTAAGGTATGGCTGGGCAGCACGGAATGCCAATCCTGTGATATGTGGGAAGTTGTGGGCACTTCAAGTGGCCTAGACAAGCGCGTGTACAAGAAGTGTCACCAGCTGCAGAAACTTGAGCTTCATGTTTTAGAACTCGAGCTGCAGCTGGACCCATTGCTGCAATTCTACAATGCTGAGGACCATGTGGATAGCATGTTTAGGGAGATGGTCACACCACAGGTGAGAAACCTGCAGACAGAGAAGGAATGAGTGACCAGCAGAAAGTCTGGGAGGACCAGGCAGGTAGTGCAGGAGTCCTTTGACTGTATCTCACTCAAAAAAACAGTTGTCCATTTTGGACGCCAGATGGTTCCTCAGAGGAGTGGAGTAAGAGGCAGGTTCAAGGCAACACAGGTGGCCCAGCTGCACCAGCAGGAAGAAGAGGTTTACATGGATTTTAGCAAGGCTTTTGACAAAGTTCCACATAGAGCAGACTAGTCAAAATATGGTATTTAGCAGAATGTAGCAAGCTGGATACAAAATTGGCTGAGTGACAGAAAACAAAGGGTAAACTGTTAATGGATGTTTTTGTGACTGGAAAGCTGTTTCCAGTGAGGTTCTACAGAGCTCAGTACTAGGTTCCCCACTTTTTGTGGTGTATATTAGCAATCTGTAAATGTAAGAGGTAGGATCAAGAAATTTACAGATGACACAAAAATTGGCCACATGGTTGATAGTGAGGAGGATTATTGTAGACATCAGGAAGATATCAATTGACTGGTCAGTTGGGCAGAAAAGTGAGTGATGCATTTGAGATACTTCCTTTTTTCGCTGAGGCATAGAAAATAAGACAGGAAGGTTATGCTGCAACTGTATAAGTCATTAGTTTGGCCACAACTTGAGTATTGTGTGCAATTCTGGTCCCCTCATTACAGAAAGGTTGGAATTGCATTAGAGAAGGGTGCGGAGGAGGTTTACGAGGATGATACCAGGACTGGAAAATTGAAAGATTGATAGACTGGGGTTGTTCTCCTTGGACCAGAGGAGGCTGAGGGGAGAGGTAATTGAGATCTTCAAAATTGTGAGGGGGTTGGATAGATTGTATAGGAAGGACCTATTTACTTCAGCAGAGAGGTTAGTGATTGGCAGAAGGCTTAGAGTGGAGGTGAGGAAATATTTCTCACCCAGAAGGTTGTGAGGGTCTGGAGCTCACTGCCTGAGTGGGGAGCAGAGACACAAACCCTCAACTCATTTTAAAAGGTGTCTGGATCTGTACCTCATGTGCCGTAACCGGCAGACCAAATGCTGGAAAGTGGGATTAAACTGTGGGTGGCTCGTTTTTCAGCCGGCCCAGACATGATGGACAAAATGGTCTCTTGCTGTGCCATAAACTTTCTTTGATTCTAATTAAGGGTATTTAGATGTGGAGCTCTTACCATGTAGAGTAGTTGAGGCAAATAGCAAATAGCATATAAGGGGAAGATAGGTAACATGAGGAAGGAAGGAATAAGGGGATATTTAGATAGGGTGAGATGAAGTGAGGTGGGAGGAGGCTTGTGTGGACCCATTTCTATGCTGTAAATTCTTCACAATTTTCTGCATAGTTCACACACGTACAGAGAAGGGTCTGCGCTCTGAATCTCAGTTGCACAGAGCACTCTAGCTGACCTCCACCTCCTCAGACTTGCCAGGGTTGCTGAACTGGCTGAGTGCTCAGTGACCCTTGCTAAGTAGATTGCATCTCACAATCCAATATGCCGTCACACCCGATATACAGTCAAACCCTTTGTCTAAAGTCAATGTTGCTTCAGGGCAATTTGCTGCTCCAGATTATCACCCAGATGGTCGAGGTGAAAATTCCCCCCATTGTTTTGACCCATTATGACCTGGATGAAATATGGGGGAAGGTGGACAACAAGGGGGCATAGCTCTGGGACATCACCCTCGAAAAAAAATCAGCCCCTTTGAGAGAGCGAAAAAATTTTTTTTAAATGTTACAGTAAATGTAACAGGTAAAGATTGGCAAGTTAATGGGTATGATAACCTGCGCTGGAAAATGTTCCCCTCTTCTCACTAACATGTAACCGTTGACAGCAATGTTTGGTGTGGTGATTTGCCAGGCGTCTATTAGTCTAAAAATTCTCCCATTGCTGAGAAGACAGTGTAGTTTCAAATTTCTCCAGTGCTGTGTACAAAGGATGTTTTATTTCCTGAAAATCTAAGGAAGGACTATTGTCCGATTATTTGAAAGATTGATGGGGGTCAGGAAGGAGCCACAAAGCTCTTTGCGATGATTTAAAAAGCATCGTGTCCCTCAAAGCTAAAGCTCCACTAGCTTCCACATTACCATGGACTCTGATAGCTAATGAAAGACAGCTTAAAACAATGTCCTTCCATTAACACCCAGCTCTGACTGACTGGTAGCTGTTTAGTGCTGGCATGTTCCATCAGTCACTTTTTAATTCAATGTTTCTTATTACCTCAGTGATATGAGTTTCACATTGTAAGTAAACAGGGCCCCAGGGAGAACATCAATGCTGATGGACTTCCCCTCAATCTGAGCAAGTCATTATTGAAGTGAATGAACTATTTAGTCTTCATTTGGATTCTGGCAGCCTGTCTGATTGAGGTTGTGTATTGACATTTGGCACGGAGCAAAGAGAAAGTTTAATATGATATCGCAGGCTCACCACAGGGTAGATGAATTAGTGTCTGCCGGTGTGCACAGAAGCAGCATTGCGCACTCCTGCACAAGTCCATTGAGAGGCCACTTTTCTCTGTGAGCCCTAATGTTGTAAAATACTCACCTTCCATCTATTCCCTTGGTCCTTCGCTGTCAGAATCAATGAGGGAAAGTGGGGAGGCAGGAATCAATGGAAAAGAGATGTGGATTAAACAGGGGGAAAAGCAAGGAAGAAGCAAAGGGAATAGGGTGGCATGGTGGCACAGTGGTTAGCACTGCTGCCTCACAGCGCCAGGGACCTGGGTTCGATTCCCAGCTTGGGTCACTGTCTGGGTGGAGCTTGCACATTCTCCCCATGTCTGCGTGGGTTTCCTCCAAGCACTCCGGTTTCCTCCCACAGTCCAAAGATGTGTGGGTTAGGTGGATTGGTCATGCTAAGTTGCCCCTTAGTGTCAGGGAGACTAGATAGGGTAAATGCATGGGGTTACCGGGATAGGGCCTGGGTGGGATTGTGGCTGGTGCAGACTTGATGGGCCAAATGGCCTCCTGCTGCACTGTAGCAGTTCCATGAAAAGAGAAGGGAAAAAGAGCAAGGAAAGGCAGATCTGAATCAATTTCAATTCAGCTCTTTAATGTATTCATAAATAGAGTAAATAAAGCACCCTCCAGTGGGACAACTGCACACAAATGGAATACGGGTCCAAGATAGGGCCTCAACACTGTGGGCCCGATCCTTTGGCCCTTGATCCCTCAGAGTGTGGCCCCACACTCTGAGTGTGAGAGCATTAAATTTACACTGAAATGCCTCATCTGCTATTTTAACCAAAGACTTGACCCATTTAAAATGATCCTGCTTGCACTCCATCCAGGTACAAACACTTCTGTCTAAAGAGCCTAATGTCAAAGCAAAAAACACCAGGAAGACGTGATGGAAAAGAGAGCGATTGAGAGTAAAGGTTCATTGATTAAAGAAAGGCAGAGAATGAAAGGAAAACTGTCAGGAGCACCAAGGGGAGACACTTCCAAATTTATATAGACTTCCAGAAGGCATTTATATGATTCCATATAAGAGACTGTCAGCTAATTTTAAAGCTCATGGAATTATATACAAATGAATGGCCTGTTTAGAAGATTCGTCAGGCAGTGCAGGGATAATGAATATGTACTCCAATTAGTAGATAGTGACGTGGTGATGTTCCACAAAGATCTGAGCTGGGGTTTATTCATTAACGACTTAGACAACACAATAAAGAGTCATACACTTAACACAAAGATTGGTGGTACAGTAAGCAATCTCGTCAGCAAAATACATGGATAAATTAAGGGATTGGACAATAATGGCAAATGGATTTCAACAAAGGTAATTTTAAGGTCATCCACTTTGGACTGAAAATGGATAGATCCAAGTATCTAAGGACGTGGTAGGGTAGTGGTATTGTCACTGGGCTAGTAATCCAGAAAGCCAGCATACGTTCTGGAGATGCAGGTTTAAATCCCACCACAGCAGATGGTGAAATTTGAATTCAATAAAAAACTGGAATTGAAAGTCTAATGATGTCGATTGCTGTTAAAAACCCTCCCGTGTCCTTTAGGGAAGGAAATCTGCCATCCTTACTTGTATGTGAATTCAGACCCACAGCAATGTGTTGACTCTGAAACAGTCTAGCAAGCCATTCAATTTAAGGGCAATTAGGAATGGACAATAAATGCTGGCCCAGCCAGCACCACCCACATCCTAAGTCAGAATTTTTTAAAAATTATGTAAATGTTTAAAAAGCTAGGAGCAGTGGAGATTTAGAGTTCAATAAAATGTAGTAGAGATAAAAAATAATCAAAAAGGCTGGAAAGCTAGAATATAAAAATTATGCTTGCAGCTCTACAAAGCTTTGGTTAGAACGTGTCTGGGATACTCTGCACAGTTTTAGGCAATGGATATACTATTCTTGTTCTTTAGATACAGATTGACCAGAATGTTACCAGGGCTCTAAAGGTTAGATTTTAACAGATTATATACACAAAAAGCTGGACTTGTGGATAGGAACAGGAGTAGATAATTTAATGCATCAACCCTCTCCAGTCATTCAGTAACAGTGGGGGCTTATGCGTTGTGGGAATACCTTCACCACAGGGCAGCACAGTGGCAAGCACTGCTACCTCACAGTGCCAGGGACCCGGGTTCAATTCCAGCCTCGAATGACTGTCTATGTGGAGTTTGCACATTCTCCCTGTGTCTGGGTGGGTTTCCTCCCACAGTCCAAAGATGTGCAGGTTAGGGGGGTTAACAGGGTCAATATTTGGAGTTCCAGGGCTAGGGCATGGGTAAGATGCTGAGTCGGTGCAGACTCGATGGGCCGAATGGCCTCCTTCAGCACTGTAGGGATTCTAAGACATGGACTACAGTGCTTTAAGAAAAAGCACCTCCCCACACCATCTCAAGGACACCATAATGCTGGCCTTGCCAGTGATGCCCACATCCCTGAATGAATAAGTATTCTGATAACCCCTTCCCCCCCCCCCCCCCCCCCCCCCCCCCATATTCCCTGATCCCTTTAGCCCCAAGAGCTATATCTAATTTCAAAAGAACAAAGAAAATTACAGCACAGGAACAGGCCCTTCAGCCCTCCAAGCCTGCACCGACCATGCTGCCCGACTGAACTAAAACCCTTCCGGGGGCCATATCACTCCATTCACATCCTGGTCATGTATTTGTCAAGATGCCCCTTAAAAGTAATTATCGTATCTGCTGCCACTACCTCCCCCGGCAGCGAGTTCCAGGCATCCACCACCCTCTGTGTAAAAAAACTTGCCTCGTACCTCTCCTTTAAACCTTGCCCCTCGCACCTTAAACCTATGCCCCCTAGTAATTGATTCTTCCACCCTAGGAAAAAGCTCTGACTATCCTCTCTATCCATGCCCCTCATAATTTTATAGACTTCTATCAGGTGGCCCTTTAACCTCCGTCGTCCCACTGAGAACAAATCAATTTTCTCCAACCTTACCTCAAAGCTGATGCCGTCCGTACCAGGCAACATCCTGGTAAATCTTTTCTGTACCCTCTCCAAAGCCTCCACATCCTTCTGGTAGTGTGGCGACCAGAATTGAACACTATATTCCAAGTGCAACCTAACTGAGGTTCTATAAAGCTGCAACATGATTTGCCAATTTTTAAACTCAATGCCCCAGCCGATGAAGGCAAGCATGCCTTATGCCTTCTTGACTACCTTCTCTACCTGCGTTGCCACTTTCAGTGACCTATGCACCTGTACATGCAGATCCCTCTGTCTATCAATACTCTTAAGGGTTCTGCCATTTACTGTATATTTCCTATCTGCATTAGACCTTCCAAAATGCATTACCTCACATTTGTCCAGATTAAACTCCATCTGCCATCTCTCCGCCCAAGTCTCCAATCGATCTATATCCTGCTGTATCCTCTGATGGTCCTCATCGCTATCCACAAATCCACCAACCTTTGTGTCGTTCGCAAACTTACCAATCAAACCAGTTACATTTTCCTCCAAATCATTTATATATATTACGAACAGCAAAAGGTCCCAGCGCTGATCCCAGAGGAATGCCACTTGTTACAGCCCTCCATTCAGAAACATACCCTTCCACTGCTACCCTCTGTCTTCTATGACTGAGCCAGTTCTGTATCCACCTTGCCAGCTCGCCTCTGATCCCATGCGACTTCACCTTCTGCGCCAGTCTGCCATGAGGGACCTTGTCAAAGGCCTTACTGAAGTCCATGTAGACAACATCCACTGCCCTACCCTCATTAATCATTTTCGTCACTTCCTCGAAAAACTCGATCAAGTTAGTGAGACACGACCTCCCCTTCACAAAACCATATTGCCTTTCGCTAATACATCCACTTATTTCCAATAATCTCTCCCTCAATGTCAACAAAACGAAGGAGATTGTCATCGACTTCAGGAAGCGTAAAGGAGAACATGCCCCTGTCTACATCAACGGGGACGAAGTAGAAAGGGTCAAGAGTTCAAGTTTTTAGGTGTCCAGATCACCAACAACCTGTCCTGGTCCCCGCATGCCGACACTATATTTAAGAAAGCTCATCAATGCCTCTACTTTCTTAGAAGACTAAGGAAATTTGGCATGTCAGCTACGACTCTCACCAACTTTTACAGATGCACCATAGAAAGTATTCTTTCTGATTGTATCACAGCTTGGTATGGCTCCTGCTCTGCCCAAGACCACAAGGATCTACAAAAAGTTGTGAGCGCAGCCCAATCCATCATGCAAACCAGCCTCCCATCCATTGACTCTGTCTATATTTTCCGTTGCCTCGGCAAAGCAGCCAGCATAATTAAGGACCCCACGCACCCCGGACATTCTCTCTTCCACCTTCTTCCTTTGGGAAAAAGATACAAAAGTCTGAGGTCACGCACCAACCGACTCAAGAACAGCATTTTTCCTGCTGCTGTCAGACTTTTGAATGGACTTACCTTGCATTAAGTTGATCTTTTCTACACCCTAGCTAACACTGTAACACTACATTCTGCACTCTCTCGTTTCCTTCTCTATGAACAGTATGTTTTGTCTGTATAGCACGCAAGAAACAATACTTTTCACTGTATGTTAATACATGTGACAATAATAAATCAAATCAAATCATGTGGGAGTAAATCCTGTGTCGAAGACTCCTCTCCAATAATTTCCTTACCACTGATGTAAGGCTCACCAGCCTGTAATTACCTGGTTTATTCTTGCTACCCTTCTTAAACAAAAATATTTGGCTTTTCTCCAATGCTCTGGGATCTCTCCTATATGTGGAGATGCCGGCATTGGACTGGGGTAAACACAGTAAGAAGTCTCACAACACTAAGTTAAAGTCCAACAGGTTTATTTGGTAGCACAAACCACTAGCTTTCGGAGCACTGCACCTTCATCAGGTAAGTGGGAGTTCTGTTCACAGAAATTGCATATAAAGACACAAACTCAATTTGTGTCTCTATATGCCCTATTTGTTAACAGAACTCCCACTTACCTGATGAAGGAGGAGCGCTCCGAAAGCTAGTGGCTTGTGCTACCAAATAAACCTGTTGGACTTTAACCTGGTGTTGTGAGACTTCTTCCTGTGTATCTCCCCTATAGCCAGTGAGGATACAAAGATTTCTCGCAAGGCCCCAGCAATTTCCTCCCTTGCCTCTCTCAGTATTCTGGGGTATATCCCATCAGGCCCTGGGGACTTGTCTACCTTAATATTTCTCAAGAACCCCAATATCTCCTCCTTTTTGATCTCAACATGACTCAAACTATCTACGCACACTTTCCCAGACTCATCAGCCACCAGGTCCTTCTCTTTGGAGAATACCGATGCAAAGTACTCAATTTATACCTCGCCCATTTCCTCTGGCTCCACGCATAGATTCCCTCCCCTGTCCTTGAGTGGGCCAACCCTTTCCCTGGCTACCCTCTTGCTCTTTATATATGTTTAAAAAGCCTTGGGAGTTTCCTTAATCCTGCTAGACAATGACTTTTCGTGACCCCTTTTACCCCTCCTTATTCCTTGCCTATGTTTCTTACTAGTTTCCTTGCATTCCACACTTGCTTCATGTACTCCCAGCTTCCTAGCCTTGACAAATGCTTCCTTTTTCTCTTTGACTAAGCACACAATATCTCTCGTTATCCAAGGTTCCCGAAACTCGCCATACTTATCCTTCATCCTTACAGGAATGTGCCGGTCTTGAATCCCTATCAACTTACACTTGAAAGCCTCCCACATGCCAGATGTTGATTTGCCCGCAAACATCTGTCCCAAATCTACATTCTTCAGTCCCTGCCTAATATTGTGGTAATTAGCCTTCCCCCAGTTTAGCACCTTCACCTGAAATCTTCATAAAATCAGACAACGTTTTGGCCTCAACTACATTTTGTGATAGTGAATTCCACACATTATTGGGTTGGATGAAGCAGTGTGGGAGGTCACTTGTGTAGAGCATTGACTGGCTAGACGAGTTAGGTGAAATGTGCTGTAAATTCAATTTAATTTTGGGCAATACACAAATGGTTGTGATAAACTTTGCAGAGGATAGCTGGGAAGACAGCATCAGCTTAAGCCTCGAGGTGATGTGTCCAAGGGAGAGGTGGCACTGATACCCCACATATAGCCCTGGGCGCTTTGAATATTATTAGAAAACCGTTGGTACCTACCCTCTCTCTGCTGTGATTCCGAACGGACGCTTCAGTGCTGGATGGAGCGAGATGCACAAATATTGTCAATTTCTTTCACCACGCGCTGGGGAAGTTTTTTTTGGAGTGGGGAGGCGGAGCTTTACAAATCTCGGAGTGTTCGTCAGTGATGAGAATTGCAACATCTAGTTTACTAAGTCTGTCAAAATGAAACTGAGATGAGGGACCTGAAATAAAAACTGAAAATGCTTGAACTGCCCAGCAGGTTTGTCAGTGCTGGGAGGGAATTGGATTCAAATCCAGTCATACATTTGGAACATTTCATATCTCTTCCCTTTCAATTGCTGATCAATTTGCCATGAACTTCCAGGATTGTTTTTATACTTTGTTTAATAAAAGCGCTTGATCTGATACCAGATAAACATAATCTGCAGAATTCCTGATCCGCACCCACTGTGCTGAACTGTGGAAACCCAGACCCTTTTCACACTTGTTTTCATGTAAAGCCTTCCTTGATCTCAGGCCGTCCCACAGCACGTTACAGGCAATGGAATACTGTTTCAAGTGCTGTCACTGTGCGATGTAAGAAACGCAGCAGCATATTTGCAAACAAGGTTCCAGAAAAACTCTTGAGCTAAGTGAGGCAGATTCAATCCTGGCTTTCAAAAGGAAAAATTAATAAGCATTTGGAGAGAAAATTTGCTGGGCTACAGAGGAACGGCAAGGGTGTGGGGCTAGCGAGCTTTTCTTGAGCCCAAGCATGTCCATGATGGGCCAAATGGGCTCCTTCGGTCTGTCACCATTCTATGGCCTGAGTTTTACACTTCCTGACTCGGACAGGTTTTGAGATGGTGGCGGGCGTGTGAAATCGCCTAGACGGGATTCCCTCCAGGATCCTGCCTGCCCCTACTCGGACATGATTTTACAGAGGGGCGGACAGAGCCTTAGATGGGAATCCCGCCCTTTCCCTGCTTAAAATTTCTCATCCTCCATCTTGGGTGGGTAAGTGATGTGGGGGTGGGGAGCCTCCATCGGAAGGCCCTTTCTGACGGCTGCGGCCCTCCTCTCTCAGACCGGATACAGTCAGACCTCACCCCTGCCCCGCGTATCCCACACTAGCGCCTCCCTTGTGACCGCTCCCAGGAATCCCCTGGCCTCCAATCCCTGGGACCCCTGCCACTTACCTTCACAATGGCTCCTTGCACTTAGTCCCAAGCACGGCACTGCAAGACCTCCTCCGGTGACTGCAGCGCTGTGCCTGGGTGAATTGGCGAGCTATTGGCCAATCTGATTGACCGGTAGCTCTCCATGGTGGAACTTCATTCTAACTGTGGTTGGTAGTCCTGTCTACTGCAATCAATGCTCATTGGTGCGTAAAATAAAGATTGCCCACTTTTAGGTGCTGGTCAGAGGATAAGTGTTGACCACAACACCAGGAGACCTCCTCAGCTTTCCTTTATATGGTAAAAGCAAAATACTGCAGATGCTGGAATCTGAAACAAAAATGCTGGAAAATCTCAGCAACATCTATGGGGAGAGAATAGAGCCAACGTTTCGAGTCTAGAAGACTCTCCATCAGAGCTAAGAGCAAAGAGAATCAGCAGAGATTGATACTATTGGGGTGGGGGCCGGAGGGGTGGTGGAGGGAATGCAAGTGAGGATACAGAAGGCTGAGAAGATGCTAAGAGTGTGCACTAAGTGATCAGAATGCGAGTATGGCAGAACAGAGGTGCAGATGGTTAAAGGACTGCCTGACGAATGTCGCAGTTGCACTGAGGGGTGGGTGGAGGGTGTGGAAAGAAGGGGAGCTGGAATGGAGAAGTGGAAAAATAGAAGTGAAAAAGGATGATAAAATGGATGAATGAGATGAAATAATATAAATGGAAATGGGGTGAAGTTGGAGGAGAGAGTTCATGCTCTGAGGTTGTTGAACTCAATGTTCAGTCCGGAAGGCTGTAAAGTGCCCAATCGGAAGATGAGGTGCTGTTCCTCCATTTTGTGTTGGGGTTCGCTAGAACATTGCACAAGGCCAAGGATGGACATGTGGACAGGACAGCGGTGTGGTGTGTTGAAGTGGCAAGCAACAGGCAGGTCTGGGTACTGCTTGCGGATGGACCAAAGATGTTCAGCAAAGTGGTCACCCAGTTTATGTTTGGTGTCTCCGATGTAGAGTAGACCCCTTCAGTGCAACTGCCACATTCGTCAGGCAGTCCTTTAACCATCTGCACCTCTGTTCTGCCATTCTCGCATTCTGGTCACTTAATGCACACTCTTAGCATCTTCTCAGCCTTCTGTATCCTCACTTACATTCCCTCCCCCCCCCCCGCCTCCCCCCTCCCCCCCCCCCCCCTCTCCCCCCACACCCCAATAGTATAAATCTCTGCTGATTCTCTTTGCTCTTAGCTCTAACGAAGGGTCACCTAGACTCGAAACGTTGGCTCTATTCTCTCCCCACAGATACTATTGGGGTGGGGGGGGGGAGGTGGGTGGTGTCAGACCTGCTGAGATGTTCCAGCATTTCCTGTTTTTGTTCCTTTCTATGGTGCTGTGGAGTCCTTTAGGTCCAATGATAAGTTGGCTTAACATCTGATCTGGAAGACACTGCCTTTGTATGGACATTCCCTCAGCAACGCACTGAAGTGTCAGCTTGGATCATGTGCTGAGGACTCTGACATTGGACTTAATCGTGCCCACAACATTCTGACTCTAAATCAACCTAGAGCTTTGAGATTACACTTCAAAGGTACGTATTGTAAATTGCTTTGAGACATCCTGTGGTCATGAAAAGTGTTATATAAAAGCAACTTCTTTCTTCCTCCTTGTCAGGAAGGTGCAGCAATAGACGTTGAATCATCCTGTGTCAAATTCAGGATTTTGTGTTTTATTCATTCTCATTTCAATTGAATCACTGAATGGTGATTAAATTGGCTTAGGCATAAACTTCTTTTCAATTGTTTTCTTTTAAATCCTGATTAAGCAGTCCATTTCTTTGCGCAAAAAAATACAAAAGTTAAACAGATTAAAGAAACTTATTTCAAGCAGCCCACTCCCCTACCCCCGCAGCCCCCACCCTCTCTCTCCACACCACCTCCCTTCCATCAACCCCCCCTCCCCCCAAGCACCTGGAACTTTTACAGGTGTAAAAGACTTTAGGGTTTTTAAAGCGAAATTTTAACTGCACAAGCGCCGCCAATTTTGTATTTCCTGTCAATTTAGATTCACTTGGTCAGCTATTATCATCCAGATTGGCAGCACACAGGGCAAGCTGCTTTTGCCCAAAGGATACCTAACCCTTGTCCATTTTGATTTGATTTGACTTATTATTGTCACATGTATTAGTATACATGTGTCTTGCACGCTATACAGACAAAACATACTGTACTTAGAGAAGGAAAGGAGAGAGTGCAGAATGTAGTGTTACAGTCACAGCTAGGGTCTAGAGAAAGATCAACTTAATGCGAGGTAGGTCCATTCAAAAGTCTGATGGCAGCAGGGAAGAAGCTGTTCTTGAGTCGGTTGCTGCATGACCTCAGACTTTTGTATCTTTTTCCCGATGGAAGAAGATGGAAGAGAGAATGGCCTGGGTGCGTGGGGTCCTTAATTATGCTGGCTACTTTGCCGAGGAACCTATAAAAAACTACATCTTAGGCAGGAGAAGATATTTGGACTCAGTGTAGGACAGTGTGTGTTGGAACGCCAGTCTTGTAGGGACTGAAATGGAAGAATGGGTGTCCACACGACTAAATCATGATTCCTGTCCCATCACAGTAACAGGACAGAAGGAAACACTGGCGTTTTATAGAGATTTTACAACCACCGGATATCTGAATACACTTTATAGCCAGTGTAGTTTGAAGTGGATCCACTGTTATCACACAGGAAACGTGATAGCTAACATGTGCAAAGCAAATTCCCACAAACAACAATGACCAGATAATGTGTTTTTTGTGATGTTGATCGAAGGATCATTCTTTTGGCTAGGGCACCAGGAATAGTTCTCTTGCTCTCAGAATCCTTCACATTAAACTAAATAGGCAGATGGGACCTCGGTCTAAAGTTTTTTTTCCAAAAGACAATGCAGCATTCGCATAGTACTGCACCTGCGTTTCAGCCCAGATTTCTTTGTGCTCAAGGTTGACGATATATGAGGCTGCTTGTCAGCTACTTGGGGGAGGGGCTTCCTAAAAGAGTTAACGCAAGGTTGTCACTGGATCTCTAGCCAGAAGACAAGCCTCTTTGGCCTTCATTAAATACCATCCAGAGAGTTACAAAAAGCCATGAATAGATAGTTATGAAGTGGCAGAAGCCTTGAACTGTGTCACACACTTCTCCTCAGAATGTTCAGACAGACCATGTTATATATTTAAATAGTTGCATGATTGCTTTAAGAGCAGGTCATGTGATTTGATGGTGATGTTATTGGCGTGTTTCACAGGATCCTGCTTTTATTTTCAGTTTCTGTTCTGTGCAGGCAACATCTCTTCCAATAAACCTGTTGTGTGTTACTTTGAATCCATGCGTGCAAACCATGTCTTTTTCTTTTTGTTTAAAACCCACAACCCCTAACATAGTGAGGACATTACAGACCACAAAGAGAAGAAATGGCACAAATGATAGATGCATTGTTTCCTTTTAAAAAATATGAAACCAGCCTATTTCACCAGCAGATTTGGTACATGGCCCAACATTTCATTAAGCCAAATTGGATGAATGCAGTCCACTCTTCACTGCTGAATAAGGAGTTGACTACAACATTCATTGACAAATGTGGAAAAAAACAAGTATGATTATCGATCATGCAGTAACAGTATCCAGTTAATACAACCCTCCTGTCAGCTAATCAATTCAGCACCATCTTGAAGTAGTTTAATTGGAATTAGAGACAGGAGTGTGGGATGTGAGTGGTGGGGGAGAGGGACTTGATTGGAACTGCCCAATTGTCCCTTCCCATTATCTTTTCATGGACTGGAGTTACAATTCCCATCCCCCCCATGCCTCCCCGCCCTGCCCCCTCCCTCACACCATTTATTGTCCATTTCAAGTTGACCAAGGGATATTAAACATCAACCATAGAGTGGGGGTGAGAATGGGATGAGGTCTGTTGGCTGAAGGATATTCGTGTGACATTCAGATTTTTAACCCGACAGTTTGAATGCCCATTTTTTGTTCTCAGTCCAATCCACAAATTATCATTTTTTTGGGTGGCATTTATACTCCCACATACAGTGTTGCTAATTGACAGCACCAGCTTAAATTTCACATAGTAAAATGCCTCAATGATCTTTACAGGAGTGCTTTTCAAATACAATTTGACATTGCCTTGCACAAGGAAATATTAGGACAGATAAACCAAACCTTGGTCAAAGAGAGAAGTTCTCAGGAGCATCTTGAAGGAGGAGAGAGAGGTAGGTGGGGGAGGTATAGGGAGGAAATTCAATTCTCTACCACTAAGAAGGACAAGGGCAGCAAACAGATGGGAACGTCACAACCTACAACTTCCTCACCAAGTCACACGCCAACTTGACTTGGAACTTGACTCACCTTTCCTCCATGGTCGCTGGGGTCAAAATTCTGGAATTGCCTCCCAATACAGTACTGAGGGTGTGCCTACATCTCATGGACTGCCATGGTTCAAGAAGGCAACTTATCTTCTCCAGGACAATTGGAAAATGGCAATAAATGTTGGCCTTACCAATCATGGCCACATCCCATGAACAAATAAAAAATTAAATAATCTGTACCGTGCTCATTTGCTTATCTATCTAGTGCAGTCAGACTGATCTACAAGGATAATTTTGGTAATCGGTTGTTCCAATCTGGGTTTTTGAAGTTTTATGTTCTCACTCAATGTGCTTTAATCTGCTGCTGAGTTGATAGGCCCCATGTCTTGGGATCTTCAAATTGTTTGAAGTTGGTTTGGATAGTGAGGTCACCACATTGGTCAATAATCTCCTCCTGAGATCCACAGGAATCCCACTGTAACTCTCTAGCGGAATGTTCTGGAAACAGACAGCGACTCTGATATGCCGGTTGGCTGCCAACTCTGGGAGTTCACAGCTGGCCTTGAGTGGAGTAGAACGTCCACCTACAAGGCTAATGAGAGTGGCAACCCCCATGCCAGGAATTCTGTCTTCCCTAATCCTGATGTGGAGATGCCGGCGTTGGACTGGGGTAAACACAGTAAGAAGTTTAACAACACCAGGTTAAAACCTGTTGGACTTTAACCTGGTGTTGTTAAACTTCTCACTGTGTATTCCCTAATCCTGACATAAGACTGGATTCCAAAACAACAAAGATGGATAAGGCGATTTGCCTTCAGAAATCAGGACTGGATCCCATCAGTTTGGTCCAGTACATGAAAAGCAACCTGGAGGCCTTTGAGAATTCCAAAGTCACATGTCCTGTTGGCAGCTAAGGGGCTGCTAGGGGCTGTCAATCCTCAAGGCTTGCCCTGGAGTTCCCAGGAATTAAAGATTAATCTTCAGGACACTGCTGCAAGTAAATACTCAGGAGAAAAAAAATCTATCGGAGAATTAGAAAACCTTTCTTTAAAAAGTAAAATCACTTTGAACACTTTTGTTTATTAATTATTAACATTTTGGTGATGTGAAAGAAGGATGCTTGACCGATCCATTACGAACCATCTAGTCTGGTAATGCAGAGCTTATTCACCAACTCCTGGACCCATGTTCAATTCCAGCCTTGGATGACTGTCTGTGTTAAGTTTGCACGTTCTCCTCGTGTCTGCGTGGGTTTCCTCCCACCTCCAGGTGCTCTGGTTTCCTCCCACAGTCCAAAGATGTGCAGGTTAGGTGGATTGGCCATGCTAAAATTGCCCCTTAGTGTCCCAAGATGTGTAGGTTAGATTGATTTGCCATGGCAAATGTGGCAGATTATGGGGATAGGACCCGTGTAAGCTATTCTGTCAGAGAGTCAGTGCAGACTCGATGGGTTGAATGGCCTCTTCTGTACTGCAGGGATTCTGTGATTCTTTTCAATTGGTTGTACCATAAGGATTGACAGGTTGGGTGACCAATGGCAAGAGTGTGGGTGTGGGTCACTTGGAGGCAGGAGTTCATATCATGACACCACCAGGAATGTGTCCCACCAGAGTTGGCAAACTTGGGCAGGCAGATTCTAGAGTTTTATTGATGGTGGTAGCTGTCAATCCCACGTAAATTAGGTGTAAAATCTGGTTGGGTTAGCACTGGAGAGCGCTGACAGGCATTATCTTAGTATAACCAGCAGGGCCATAGCTGGAAGATATTTAGGTCCATGGTTTAGTCCTCAGGATCTGGGCAATAAGGTTAGATCAACAACGCAGAACTGTGTGATTCAGTGCAATTTCAGTGAATCATTGAAGTGCAGTCAGTGTTGGAAATGTGGCAATTGATTTGTGCACAGCAAGCTTCCACAAACAGCAATGTGCTAAAGACCAGTGACCAGTATGGATGAGGGATTAATATTGACCAAGGCATCAGTATTGTGTCCAGTTTTGGTCTCCTTATTTGAGGAAGGATGTGGTGGCATTGGAGGCAGTTCAGAGGAGGTTCACCAGATTGATTCTGGGGAGTTTAGAAGGATGAGCGGGGATCTGATCGAGGTATATAAAATTTTAAAAGGGATTGATGAGGTAAATGTAGACTAAATGTTTACTCTTATGGGGCAATCTCAAACAAGAGGTCACAGGTTTGGTTAAGAGGTGGTAGATTTAAAACTGAGATGATGAGGAACTACTTTTCGCAAAGGGTGGTGAATTTATGGAGCTCGCTGCCACATAACGTGGTGGAGTCTGAATTATTGAATGGTTTCAAAAAGGAGCGAGATATATTTCTGATAAAGAAACAGACTAATGGGATATGGGGAACAGGTGGGGAGGTGGATTTGAGACCAGGGAGAGATCAGCCATGATCTGATTGAAAGGCAGAGTAGGCTCACTGAATTGCCTACTTCTGTTCCTAATTCCGATGTTCCTATAACTAAGAACAAAGAACAGGAGAGCATAGGAACAGGCCCTTCAGCGCACCAGGCCTGTGCCGACACAGATGTCTCTCTAATCTACTATTTTCTTGCTTCCATGTGATCCATATCCCTCTATCCTCTGTCTATTCATGCGTCTATCCAGCTGCCTCTTGAAAGTTGTTATAGAATCTGCTTCCACCACCTCCTCTGACAGCACGTTCCAAGCATTCACCGCCCTCTGTGTGCAAAACTTGCCCCTTATAGGTGGTTGGTAAATTGATGGAAAAGGTCCTTAGGGATGGGATTTACTACCATTTAGAAAGATGCGGATTAATCCAGGATCGTCAGCATGGATTCGTGAAGGGCAAGTCGTGCCTCACAAATTTGATTGAATTTTTTGAGGAAGTAACTAAGTGTGTTGATGAAGGTAGGGCAGTTGATGTCATATACATGGATTTTAGTAAGGCGTTTGATAAGGTCCCCCATGGTCGGCTTATGATGAAAGTAAGGAGGTGTGGGATAGAGGGAAAGTTGGCCGATTGGATAGGTAACAGGCTATCTGATCGAAGACAGAGGGTGGTGATGGATGGAAAATTTTCGGATTGGAGGCAGGTTGCTAGCGGAGTGCCACAGGGATCAGTGATTGGTCCTCTGCTCTTTGTGATTTTTATTAATGACTTAGAGGAGGGGGCTGAAGGGTGGATCAGTAAATTTGCTGATGACACCAAGATTGGTGGAGTAGTGGATGAGGTGGAGGGCTGTTGTAGGCTGCAAAAAGACATAGATGGGATGCAAAGCTGGGCTGAAAAATGGCAAATGGAGTTTAACCCTGATAAATGTGAGGTGATTCATTTTGGTTGGACGAATTTAAATGTGGATTACAGGGTCAAAGGTAGGATTCTGAAGACTGTGGAGGAACAGAGAGATCTTGGGGTCCATATCCACAGATCTCTAAAGGTTGCCACTCAAGTGGATAGAGCTGTGAAGAAGGCCTATAGTGTTTTATTAACAGGGGGTTGGAGTTTAAGAGCTGTGGGGTTATGCTGCAACTGTACAGGACCTTGGTGAGATCACATTTGGAATATTGTGTGCAGTTCTGGTCACCTCACTATAAGAAGGATGTGGAAGCGCTGGAAAGAGTGCAGAGGAGATTTACCAGGATGCTGCCTGGTTTGGAGGGTAGGTCTTATGAGGAAAGGTTGAGGGATCTCGGGCTGTTCTCTCTGGAGTGGAGGAGGTTGAGGGGAGACTTAATAGAGGTTTATAAAATGATGAAGGGGATAGATAGAGTGAACGTTCAAAGACTATTTCCTCGGGTGGATGGAGCTATTACAAGGGGGCATAACTATAGGGTTCGTGGTGGGAGATATAGGAAGGATATCAGAGGTAGGTTCTTTACGCAGAGAGTGGTTGGGGTGTGGAATGGACTGCCTGCAGTGATAGTGGAGTCAGACACTTTAGGAACATTTAAGCGGTTATTGGATAGGCACGTGGAGCACACCAGGATGATAGGGAGTGGGATAGCTTAATCTTGGTTTCAGATAAAGCTCGGCACAACATTGTGGGCCAAAGGGCCTGTTCTGTGCTGTACTGTTCTATGTTCTATGTTCTATATCTCTTTTAAACTTTCCCCCTCTCATTCTCAACCTATGCCCCCGAATAACTGACCTTTCGATCCTGGAAAAAAGACTCTGACGATCCACTCTATCCAAGCCTGTCATAATCTTATAAACCTCTATCAGGTCCCCCTTTATCCTCTGAAGCTCCAATGAAAACAATCCAAGTTTCTTCAACCTTTCTTCATAGTCCATATCCTCCAAACCAGGCAACATCCTGGTAAATCTCTTCTGTACCCTTTCCAATGCATCAACTGGTAGTGTGGCGACCAGAATTGTACACAATGCTCCAAAGTCTTATACAGTTGCACCATGATTTTCCAATTCCTATACTCAATGCCCCAACCGATGAAGGCCAGCATTCCATACGCCTTCTTGACCACCTTGTCAACCTGAGTTGCCACCTTCAGGGAACTGTGGATCTGTACGCCTAGATCCCTCTGTATGCTAATATTTCTAAGGGCTCTACCATTTACTTTCCTTCTGCAGTAAACCTTCCAAATCGCATTACCTCACATTTGTCCGGGTTAAGTTCCATCTGCCATCTTTCAGCCTAGATCTCCAGTTGTTTTATATCCTACTCTATCCTCTGACAATCCTCACTATCCGCTACTCCCCCAATTTTTGTAACATCTGCAAATTTACTAATCAGACTACCTACATTTTCCTCCAAATCATTTATATATATATTACAAACAACAGAGGTCCCAGTACTGATCCTTGTGGAACACCGCTTGCCATAGACCTCCAGTTAGAAAAGTACCCTTCCACTGCTAGTCTCTGCTTTCTATGCCCAAGCCAGTTTTGTATCCAACTTACCAGCTCACCTTGGACCCCATATGACTCCACCTTCTGTATCAGCCTCCCATGAGGAACCTTATCGAAGGCTTTACTCAAGTCCGTGTATACAACATCCACTGCCCTGCCCTGGTCAATTTTTCTTGTCACTTCCTCAAAGAACTCAATCAAGTTTGTGAGACACAACCTCCCCTTCACAAAACCATGCTGCCTATCGCTAATAAGCCTATTCTCTTCCAGATGTGAGGACATCCTGTCACTAAGAATCTTCTCCAATAATTTCCCCACCATTGATGTAAGGCTCGCAAGCCTGTAATTTCCTGGATTGTCTCTTCTGCCTTTCTTAAACAGAGGAACAATGTTAGCTACTATTCAATCCTCTGATACCTCACCCGTGACTAAAGAGGATACAAAGTATTTGGCCAAGGCCTCAGCAATTCCTTCCCTCGCCACTCTCAGTATTCTGGGACAGACCCTATCTGGCCCTGGGGACTTGTCCACCTTAATGTTTTTCAAAACCTTCAATACCTCCTCCCTTTTTATCTCAACATGTCCTAGAATGTCAACATCCTCCTTTCTACACTCACCATCCACCATATCCTTCTCCTTTGTGAATACTGATGCAAAGGAGTCATTAAGGACCTCACCCACCTCATCTGGCTCCACACACAAATTCCCTCCACTGTCCTTGAGTGGACCTACACTTTCCTTATATATGCACTGTCCTTGAGTGGATCTACTCTTCCTCCTCATATATGCATAAAATGCCTTGGAATTCTCCTTAATCCTGCCTGCCAACGACATTTCAGGCCCCTTTTTGCCCTCCTAAGTCCCTGTTTAAGTTCTTCCCTGCAATCTTTGTATTCCTCAAGAGACTCATCCATTTTCAATTTCCTGAAATTTATGTATACCTCCTTCTTTCTCACTTACTCTCTTGTCATCCAGGGTTCCCGAATCTTGCCATCTTTATCCTTCATTTTTACAGGGACATACTTATCCTGAATTGTTAACAACTGACTTTTAAAAGATTCCCACATATCGGATGTGGATTTACCCTCAAACAGCTGCACTCCCCCCAACTCCAGTCCACATTCCCTAGCTCCTGCCTAATACTACCGTAGTTAGTCTTCCCCAGTTTAGTACTTTCTCTAACTCTCTTACAAAATAGTGCCATGTGATCTTCTACATCTACCTGACAAATTGGGGCGGCACGGTGACACAGTGGCTAGCACTGCTGCCTCACAGCGCCAGGGACCCAGATTCGATTCCCGCCTTGGGTCACTGTCTGTGTGGAGTTTGCGCGTTCTCCCCGTGTCTGCGTGGATTTCCTCCGGGTGCTCCGGTTTCCTCTCACAGTCCAAAGATGTGCAGGTTAGGTGGATTGGTCATGCTAAATAGATCGGGTGGACTCTCAGAGGCTTTTTCCCAGGGTGGAAATGGCTGCTACGAGAGGACACAGGTTTAAGGTGCTGGGGGGTAGGTACAGGGGAGATGCTAGGGGGAAGTTTTTCACACAGAGGGTGGTGGGCGAGTGGAATCAGCTGCCGTCAGTGGTGGTGGAGGCAAACTCAATAGGGTCTTTTAAGAGACTCCTGGATGAGTACATGGGACTTAATAGGATGGAGGGTTATAGGTAGGCCTAAAAGGTAGGGATATGTTCGGCACAACTTGTGGGGCCGAAGGGCCTGTTTTGTGCTGTAGTTTTCTATGTTTCTATGTTTCTAAATTTTCCCTTAGTGTACTCGAACAGGTGCCGGAGTGTGGCAACTAGGAGATTTTCACAGTAACTTCATTGTTTTGTGAATGTAAGCCTACTTGTGACACTAATAAAGAAACTTTAACGTTTTACTTTATCTGAAAGATGGGATTTCCAACAGTGCAGCACTGCCTCTGTACTGCCGGGTTGGATTTTGTGTTCAATTCCTGGAGTGGGGCTCAAACACACATCCCCCCCGCCCAAGTCAGAGGCAAGCGTGCTACCCACTGAGCCACACGTGATGTTTTATGCTGTTGATGATTCTACAGTGTCACACAAAGTCAAGATCTACCAAGGTGTCAAATGTGAAGTGTGTTTGAACAATCCCCCTTCGCTATCATGTTTTGTTGAGATTACAGCTGAGGCAAATCATTGCAACAGAGTTCAGGGAGCTTTATTCCAAATTTAGCTACATGATACCTGATCTGGGAGTGATTGATGCAGACCTGAAGTGGAAAATGTTCCAATCCTTCAGCGCAATTGAATACTACAACTCAACAAAAAAAAAGAATTGACAATACATATTTTTTAGAAAAAAAAGATTAGATTTGCTCTCGAAATTCATTACTTTGCAAAGAGCAGGTGACTTTTTTTTAAAAAATGAATATATTTAGGAAGTCACGATAATTTGAAACATTCGGTTAATGGATGCTGAAAGTTGTAATTTAGAAAACAAAATGCTTGAAAATCGGTTTAAGGCTCGAAAGCCTCGAGGGAGCACAATCTCAGCACAATAAAACATCTCAAAAGTGATTGCAGGAAATTATTGTTGCCATTGCATTGACAGAGACTGGACCAAAAAAGAAATATGTATTTCCTTCCAAATAAATGGATTCTCAACCCCTCGCAACGCAGGAATCAGAAAGGTACTTATTGTTAAACTCCCTTGAATTACCACTCACAAAGTTATTTGCAGTGTTACACAACTTGTCACACAATATCATGGGACTCTGATGTGCATAGGGTACTGTTACTGCAGGTCTAGGTTACAGACTTATCATTGGTGTGCTACCGAGCCAAACCAGATGACCAAATGACAACATTTAGTTCTTTTAATAGACAGTGAAAGTGCATTTATGTTCATTTCTCTTTCTATCTTTTCCTCCCCCCCCGCCCCCCCACATGGAACAGAAGAACACGGGTCAATCAATCAGCCCCTTAATTCTCCTTTACAATTTAATCAGATCATGTTTGATCCGTACCTCAATCTCATTTACCTGTCTTTGACCCCCTATTTCTTGATGCCCTTACCTAGCCTATCAATCGCAGACTTGAAATCTTCAATGAGGTAACAGATAGGCAACCCTGCTCCTGGGCCTTTGCCAAGATTCCTGGGGGGCAGGGGGTTACACAGGGTAAATGTTGGGCAGACATTTCCACTCATGGCAGAGCAGAGTGTAAGACCAGAGCACATAGTCACAGAATAAGGGCGTGCTTACTTAAGATGGATTTGAGGAAGAAATCCTTCTTTCAGAGAATGGTGAATCTTTGGAATTCTTTACCCCAGGAAGCTGTGGTGGCTGAGTCCTTGAACATCCTCAAGGCCGAGATCGATGGGTTTTTAATCAGTTGGGGAATTCTTTACCCCAGGAAGCTGTGGTGGCTGAGTCCTTGAACATCCTCAAGGCCGGGATCGATGAGTTTTTAATCAGTTGGGGAATTAAGGGTTACGGAGAGAAGGCAGCAAATTGGATTTAGTGAGTGTTAGATCAGTTGTGATCTTATTAAAGGGTGGAGCAGTCTCGAAGGGCTGAATGGCCTACTCATGTTCCTATTTCTCTATGTCTGGAACGTGCTGCCCAGGGAGGTGGTGGGAACAGGTTAGATAGAGGCATTTAAGGGGCAATTAGAAGAATACATGAAGAGGATGGGAATGGAAGGATATGGGCTCCGTAAATGCATACAGTTTTAGTTCAGGCAGGCATCATGATCGACGCAGGCTTGGAGGGCTGAAGGGCCTGTTCCTGTGCTGTACTGTTCTTTGTTCTTACGATCTTCATGCCATTTTTAGGCCTGTCGCTAAGAGATGTGCAGGAGGAGTAAACACTCCTCCATGGACTTTCCCTCCACATGGAAATGCCTGAAGTGACCAGTGTCACTTCTTTGCTGTGGGATATGTCTCTGACAGATCTTCATAAGGTCATACAGACCAAAGGCAGCCAGCTGGTCCATTGTACCTTTGCTGAGTTTGTAATTTCTATGGAATTTTGTTGAAAATCTAATGCAGTTTAAATGTTTGGAGAGACTGGATACAAAATGATGCCATAAAATTAAGTGCCCAGTTCAACTTATTCTCAGTCTGTTATTGATCCAATCATAAATCATAGAATAGAATCTCCACAGTGCAGAAGGAGGCCATTCGGCCCATCAAGTCTGCACGGACCACAATCCCACCCAGGCCCTATTCCCTCAACCCCTGCTAATCCCCTGACACTACGGGGCAATTTAGCATGGCCAATCAACCTAACTCGCACATCTCTGGACTGTGGGAGGAAACCGGAGCACCCAGAGGAAACCCATGCAGACACAGGGAGAAAGTGCAGACTCCGCACAGACAGTGACCCAAGGCCGGAATTGAACCCGGGTCCCTGGCGCTGTGAGGCAGCAGTGCTAACCACTGTGCCACCGTGCCACCCAGTGCCCCTGGAGTGGAGGTGTTTCACGACTACATGTTGAAAAATGACACCTTACACCCACTCCCTTCCCATTTCACTGTCATTTCGTTAAAACAGCACAGCATATGCTGAATTGTACTTTCTTTTGGACGAAGTGCATATCTCGCAGACACGGGTCCTACCACTCTGCTTACAAGCCTCCATCAAAGCTGCCTATGGCTGATTGTAACTGGGTGTGTGTAAGACTGTGGGTATTCCTGCCTTTTCCAGTGAACCCAAACCTACAAGGGGGTCGGCCAGGGCGGGGTGGGGGGGGGGGGGGGGGGGGGAGGGGAGTAAACTGGCCACTGATTTGCAGTGGCAAAGGTGGAGTTGACAACTCACACTGCGTATTTATCCATGATTTGGTTAAATGGCAGCAGCAGGCTTTGAGGGGCTAATTGGCCTACTTCTGTTCCTAAATATGTAAAGGGATTACTCAGTTGACCTTGATGCTAGTGACACAGCAGAACTTCTTTTTTTGAGTGTGTGACGTTTGCATTTCTTAATATTGCACATTTTAACCATAATTATTTTTATTTCAGGGTGCTGCTGACGACACACTGACAGGGCGAGCCAAGCGGCCTGGACTCCCTTCCATTGTCAGAGACTCGACTTTGTTCCTTTCCTTTGGGGCGGGGGGGTGGGGGGTGGGGGGTGGGTGGGTGGGCGGGCGGGCGGGGGGGTGGGCTGGGGGCCTTGTCGGCTGACAGACAGGGGCCCCCTCAGCTGAAGACATCCTGCTCTGCGGACAGGAATGACTGGCGCTTGTGACAACCGTTACAGCATCGTGTCCTCAGACGAAGCCGGGCTGAGGCTCACCACCATGCCAGGAATCAATGGCTATGGCAATGGGAAAATCCACACCAGGAGGAAGTGCCGCAGCCGCTTTGTCAAGAAGAATGGCCAGTGCAACGTGCAGTTTGCAAACATGAGTGACAAGCCCCAGCGGTACATTGCCGACATCTTCACCACTTGTGTGGACGTGCGCTGGCGGTACATGCTGCTGATTTTCTCGCTCGCCTTTGTCATTTCATGGTTGGCTTTTGGCCTGGCCTTCTGGCTTATCGCACTGATACATGGAGACCTAGAGAACTCTATCGAAGATGAGAACTTCATGCCCTGTGTTTTGCAGGTGAACGGATTCATTGCTGCCTTCCTTTTCTCCATTGAAACCCAGACAACTATCGGGTATGGCTTCCGCTGTGTGACGGAAGAGTGCCCGTTGGCCATCTTCTTGGTGGTCTTCCAGTCCATTGTAGGTTGCATAATAGACTCGTTCATGATTGGTGCCATAATGGCGAAAATGGCACGGCCGAAGAAACGAGCCCAGACCTTACTTTTTAGCCATAACGCAGTGATAGCCATGAGGGACGGCAAACTCTCTCTGATGTGGCGGGTGGGAAATCTGCGGAAAAGTCACATAGTGGAAGCCCATGTCCGCGCTCAGTTAATCAAGCCACGGATCACTGAGGAAGGAGAATATATCCCCCTTGACCAGATTGACATTGACGTGGGATTCGATAAAGGATATGACCGTATATTCTTAGTTTCCCCGATAACTATTCTCCATGAGATTGACGAGGAAAGTCCACTGTATGGTATTAGCAAGCAGGATCTGGAGATGGCAGACTTTGAAATTGTGGTCATCCTTGAAGGAATGGTGGAAGCTACAGCGATGACCACACAAGCCCGCAGCTCGTACTTGGCCAGTGAGATTCTATGGGGCCAACGTTTCGAACCGGTGCTCTTTGAGGAGAAGGACCAGTACAAAGTGGACTACTCACATTTCCATAAAACCTATGAGGTGCCCACAACCCCCCGATGCAGTGCCAAGGAACTGATGGAAAGCAAGTTTCTTGTTCCCAGCACAAACTCCTTCTGCTACGAGAACGAGTTGGCTTTTATGAGCCGAGATGAGGATGACGAGGGTGATGACGATGAAGACAGCAGGGTCCTGGATGACCCGAGTCCCAACAGCAGCCGGCATGAATTTGACCGATTACAGGCAACTTTAGCATTGGATCAAAGGTCTTACAGAAGGGAGTCTGAGATCTGACCATTGACAGTTTTCATGACTCTTTTGTCAAATGTAAGAAACAAGATACCAATCATCACGAGTGCCATAAAGGATTTTAAAGCTTGCATAGAATTAGGGATTTGATTGTAATGGTGGAGGGGATTCTCACTTATGAAGTCTATCTGATTGATAAGGGCAGAGCAACAGAATAAGCTAACATTCAATGTGAGTAAAGATAGAATTACTACTGTCATGTTTTTTTAAGAGATTATGTAACATTGAATAATTCCCTTTCAATGGATTTAGACATTAACGTAGAAGGTCAAGGAATTGGTATCAGCAGGACATTGCATCAAGTATTTCAGTGATGGGTGTGACTGTGAACTTTAAGGGGCATAGACCTAGAACCAAACCATGATGTTTAGACTTGCAAATAGGCAATTCCAACCTGTCAGACCAGATTTAGTACTCCCTCTGTGGGGTTTTTATTTTCACCATTTGACATTTTGCTTTGAAAGAAGGGACCTTCGAACCAGCTGACGTATGTACAGAGGGCAGAGATGGGAACTCTGGAACCAATATCCAGTCAACCACAGAGTGAATGTGGCTCTGTGTCAGCAAGCACAATTACCTGTGCACTTAACTGGTGTGAAGAGCTAGACATTGTATGAGGTGAAAATTGCGCAAAGCACCTGAGGCATACAAAGGAAAAGATGTCATTCGCGCTCAAGATGTCACATCAATGTCGATCAAGCAGAATACATTTTTGTAAAAAAATAAAATTCTTTATCTTTAAATACAAATTGCTTCACAAGATTATACTATTGTACAGACCCAGCTAGACTGAGTGCTATATATATATAATGTATATCCCTAGCTAAGGAGAGTGCTGTTCCCCTATATTTTATATATAGATATACACACACACATATACACACACACACATACATACACACACAATATGTACACTGTACAGTTGGGAGGAATGGTGTTATATACTGTATAGACCTAGCCTGGGTGAGTGCTATGGTTAATTACTATCAGGGAGTAATTGAAGGGGAAGGAATGTCTGGAGGGATAGCATTTTTCCACTTTAGTTGGAAATAAAAGGAATTCTGCAAGGATCAGCTCCCAATTGTGCAGTTTCAATGGATGGGAGCCTAGGTTGGAGAATTGGCCACATATTTTCATAGCCTTATCTCAAGCCTACATTCTCCTGCAACAAGGCCCTCTTCTGCACGTGGAGGCCCACAGAATTACTGCTGTAATGTTCAAACTAGAATTTTAATCAATAGTTGTTCCTTTTTTTACAAAGACGCCAGAATGCATGGAAGTGCCCTCAGTGTGAGTTCCTCTCCACCAGGCTGCCTCAGTGAGGCGAGCACCTTCGCAACCAAGAGCAACTTCACAAAGAGCCAGGGAGGCTTCAGAGATAATTCATGGCCCTGGATTGGGGTGGGGTGGGGGCTATGGGAACCACACCATCAGCTAGAAGTACAGGTTTCCCGATTAGTTTTACACTTGGCTCCAGCGGAATGGACTGACTTTCTGATTCCCGCCAATTTTCACCTTTAAAATTGTTTTGGGGATTTGGGCTCCTCTGGCAAGATCAACACTCATTGCCCATCCCTGGGAGATGAAGATGGGATGAACCATCTTCTTTCACTGCTGAGGTCCATGTGGTGAAAGTGTACCCATAGGACTCCCTGCTGAAGACCTAGAGGCCTCCTTGTAAAAAAAAATCATCAACTGAAAATTTAGGTGAACAATGTATAGTTGAGAGAGTAGTTTAAACTAAAGGTGCTCTCCCATGCCAGGACTTTCCTACCCCTTTAAGCTTTTTGTTGATTTTGGTGCACTCTTTAGCATTTGCAATGCCTTCTGGGAAGGCACTGTCTTTGACACCTGTTGTGTGAAATCCTTGTACCTACCATAAGGGTGTGATACCACTGGGATGTTTGTGGCTTGTCTCACACTAGGTAACCATGGTGACAGCATCATCAGCTTCTCTGCTGCAGCCTTGCACCTGTAAGACTGAATTAATTGCTTTAACTATCTTCAATCGTGCTAGCCAATCTTCTTGTTTTGGACGTAGCTAATGAGCTTAACCTTATAGTCCCGTTATTTTGGCTTATCTCCTCAATTTTTGCGATATGTCTCAGCATAGAAGCTTGTGATTAAAAAAGGTATTTCTCTTAAAGGGATAAGGTGAACTTTGACCTCTGTAGAAGTCTTCCTCTTCACCCAGATTGTAAATGTAAAGAATGACTCTGGGTTCTGTTTTATTTTATTGGGTGATCAAAGAATTTATTAAATTAAAGAATTCTAATACAAATTGGAATGTGTCTTTTCTCGGTATTATTAGTCCTTCAATGCTGTAACAAGAGATGACAAAAGAAATTGTTCAAAGGGATTACTTTACTAAATCTGTGTACAACATTCTCAATGCCTATTGAATAATATTGTACACGATAGAAATGGAAAAGGTTGTCATCAAAGCTCATCCCAGATAGAAGGAGCTCCAGGTCCCTTCATCCACCAGAAAATCCAACTGTTCTTTAAATTGTTCCACAAAGCCTTTGCCTGGACTACACTGCCTTGAGTCCATGGGAGGTTATACAGAGTTTCCGAATCTGTCTCTGGTCCTCTTCCAGGAGTGTTCAAATGGAGGCATTCTCCGTCCTGTTCACTTGCAACTGGTTTTTATTCTAACTTGCAGAACGTGTGGAAATGTAAAAGCTGCAGATTGGAAATATCTTGCATTGACATTGTGCCATTTTCACTCCCAAAACTTTTTGTAGGCAGTGAACCACATTGCAAGTGTGGTCGGTGTTGTTTTATGGGAAAACATGGTGTACAGTAAGGTCCCATGAACAACTGTGAGATAAATGAGTATTTGTTAGAATAGCTTATTTTACCAAACCTGAGAGAATAATGTTGATTCCCTGATGGGTGTACCCATGAATTCCTTCTACTTGGATGAGTTAAGGCCATGTTCGTCTTGATCATGTGTAGTATTGCTCAATGGACATTGAGGGCATTCACCATTATTCTTAAAGATTTGGGAAGAACTCTCCTACTCTTCTTTGAGTAGTGCTGTGGAATCTTATAGCACTCCTAAGCAGCCGAATGAAACTTAAGTTAAATAACTCACTGATAGCTGCTTCTACTGGAGTAGGGCTTGAATCCATGACCTTCTGACTCAGAGACAAGAGCAACAGTGGACCATAGCTGGCACAATGAGGAAGGAAAGAGAGTACTTCCTGTAAAAGTTTGTTTTATTAAACTGCCTCCCTCCTCTAATTATGTTCAATGGATCTTTGAGATTCAGTTTGAAAGGTCTACAGAATAAAGACATAGCTGAACATAGGGGTTGGTTGGCTCAGTTGCCTAGAGTAAGATGCAGAATGACACCAAAGATGGGGGTTCCATTCCTGTACTGGCTGTGTTACTATATGAAGGCCTGTCTCCCCAACTTGCCCCAAACTGTCTCTCAAGCTATACCTAACCAATCGTCTCTGTCTCATGGAGAGAAATGCCCATTGTCCTTTATGGGCAATGGCTAATTACCATATCTGTAAATCTATAGAATAGCACAGACCAGGGGCACAAAGAATAGAATTACAATGAATTACAGAATTACAATGAATACAATTCAGGATATTGGGACTGGCACCAGAAATACAATGCATGAGATAGTCCATATAATAGTCAATGAAAGAGACCAGTATATAACTGGGGAAAAAGTAACAGGGCAAAACCAAGCAGCAATCCAACATGGGATTCCGAGTTATCAACAATTTAAACTTGAATATATTATGGGATTCATTTCCTTTCATGACAATATACTCAACATTTTTCCCTTAATAGTTTATATCATCCCAGTTGCTAACTCATTCACTTTAAACTGGTTGACACCTCTATTAAAGTAACATGCAGTGGCTGTTTTTTTCTCGGCCTCCCACCAATGTCACACCCATTTTGTGCAGTGACCCCTCAGTTGTCATCCTGTGAGGCCCCCCCAAAGCTTTTCAGGTTCGAGCAGCAGAGGACGCTTTGTTGCAGCATGCTAGTTGTGGGAAAGGAAGGGAATCGGCCTGCTCCTGCAGTTCAGGCCAGGCAGAGGCAGGACGGAATTCTCATCCTGCAGGCCCCACCAGAATGGAAGGAGGAAGGGTAGGGGATCTTTTCAGTATTGATTGCCGTGATTCCCCAAATTAGGCCATTGACTGCTGGGTGAAAATGGTCTGAAGATCCTGATTTCAGCCTCCTGTCCTGAGCTTGTTGTTCTTTCATTTAACACAAGGCTGGCCTTAGGCTTCTTTGAGGCGTCCAAGATATGTCCCCCAACTTTCAGCAGCCGGTTGCCTATTTTTGGATGAGACGTAGAGTGGCAGGAGTTTCAAATCATCCTCAAGGATTTTTGCATGAATATATTAGCCAATGTACTATCAATAAAATCATCTTTGAGGGATAAATTAAGCTTCTTGACTTAATTACATTTTTACTCTCACTCTCAGCTATTTATATAATTCCAAACCTATATTTATTGTGGAACTGTTATTGCTAATTTTTTTGAAGTGTTGTTTCACACTGGTAAAAAAAATTAAAATGGCAACAGATTTGTCAAAGTAACTTCTCTAGTCCAGTAAGTGCTACATGCTGCCGTTCAGTCACTCCATGACTAAATAGCCTGTTATTTTACCCAGTTGACATTGTATTACTACTCTGCAGGTAACCAGTGACTAACCGCTGTTGGTATATTGCATTTACCAGGGGAGGTGGCAAAGTGGTGGTATTGTCACTGGACTAGTAATCCAGTGACCCAGGGTAATGCACTGGGGACCTGGGTTCAAATCCCACCACAGCAGATGGTGAAATTTGAACTCAATAAAAATCTGGAATTAAAAGTCTAATGATGATGATTGTCATAAAAATCTGGTTCACTAATGTCCTTTAGAGAAGGAAATCTGTCATCCTTACCTGGTCTGGACTAGAATCATAGAACTCCTACAGTGCAGAAGAGGCCATTCAGCCCATCGAATCTGCACAGACTCTCTGACAGAGTATCTTACCCAGACCCTGTCCCCCACCCTATCCCTGTAACCTCACACATTTATCATGGCTAATCCATTTAACCTTGGACACTAAGGGACAATTTAGCGTGGCCAATCCACCTAACCTACACTTCTTTGGACTGTGGGAGGAAACTGGAGCACCTGGAGGAAACCCACGCAGACACGGGGAGAACGTGCAAACTCCACACAAACAGTTCCCCAAGGCCAGAATCAAACCCGGGTCCCCGGCGCTGTGAGGCAACAATGCCAACTACTGCACCACGATGCTTCCCTATTATATGTAACTCCAATGTGATGCCTCCTTAAGGGCAATTGCCCTTGCCAGTGACGGTCACATTCCATGAAAGAATTTTGTGGATAACAGGTTTTAAGACATGGTTGCCTCACAGCTTAAGGAAGTGCAGTCAGAGAGAGAATGGATGACCACCAGTACGAAGAAATTGGGGGGGGGAGGGTGGGAAGTGGGTGCTGAGTGTGGCAGATAGGTAGTCAGGAAAGCCCCAAAGTGCATCTCACTCAAGAACCATTTTTCTGTATTGGGAAAACGGTGAGAGTGATGGTTCCTCTAGAGGGGGCGACCAGAGCGAAGTGGGTGGCTCGGTTGCACATGGGGAGAGGAGTAAGATTGGAAGAGCAATAGGGTAAGAGACTCGATAGTGACGGTTGCAGACATGCTTATCTGTGACCGCAGACATGACTCCAGGATGATGTGTTTCCTCCTTGGAACAAAGGTCAATGCTGTCATTTAACGGCTGCAGGGCATTCTGAAGGGGGAGGGTGAACAGTCAGAAGTCATGGTTCACATTGGCACCAAGGACATAGATAGAAAGAGGGATGAGGTCCTGCAGCAAGAATTTGGAGAGGAGGTAACAGATTGAAAAGCTGAATGTCAAAGGTTGTAATCTCTGGATTACTACCAGTGCCACGTGCTAGTGACTACAGGAACAGGAGGATACAGAAGATGACTGTGTGGCTGAAGAGATGGTGCGGAAAGGAGGGCTTTAGTTTCCTGGATCACTGAGTGCATTTCTGGGGAAGGTGGGGCCTGTACAAGTTCAGCAGGTTGCACCTGAACCAGAACGGGACCAACATCCTTGCAGGGAGGTTCACTAGTGCTGTTGGGGGTGATTTAAAATAATTTGGCAGGGGAATTGGTTACAGAATGAAGGTACAGTGCGGGGGGGGCGGGGGGAAGGGATGATGCACAGCCAAATATAGAGGAAAAGCTATGTCAATCTGGAAGGCAATGCAAAGAGAAGCATGTTAAGGCACAAGGAAATATGGCAAGGCCGGATTGCATTTATTTAAATGCAAAAGCTCTTCCAGGTAAGGCTGATGAACTGAGGGTGTTCATTAACACATGGGAGTATGATATCATTGCTATCACAGAGACGGTTGAGGGAGGGGCAGGACTGGCAGCTCAATATTGCAGGGTATAGAAAGGCAAGATTGAGGTGTATGTGTGGTGAGGGGGAGGAGGAAGTTGGGGGGGGGAGGGGTGCAGAATGTCAAAGAGGCAGTGGTGTTACAATATTGATCAGGGAGTCAATTACTGCAGTGAGGAGGGATGATACCTTAGCAGGCTCCGCAATTGAGCTCATAAGGGTGGAACATTAAAACAAAGAGGGCAATCATGTTACTGGGAGTGTACTATAGTCCCCCAAACAGTCATGGAGAAGACATAGGAGATGGATGTGTGGGTTAGGTGCATTGGCCATGCTAAATTGCCCGTTAGTGTCCCGGCATGCGTAGGTTAGAGGGATTAGCGGGGTAAATATGTGGGGTTACGGGGATAGGGCCTGGGTGGGATTGTTGTCGGTGTAGACTCGAAGGGCCAAATGGCCTCCTTCTGCATTGTAGGGATCCTATGATAGAAGAGACAGGAGAGCAGATACGTGGACAAATCTCAAAAAATGAACAAAAGGGCCAGCTTCTGTGCTGCATGACTTATGAAAAGTGTAAAAGTGACAGGGTAATATGGGATATCCCCCTAATAGTAAGGCATTTCAAATTCCCCAATATTAATTGGGGCAGGCAAATTGTGAAAGGCTTAGAAGGGGGGGGGGGAGAATTCTTAAAGTACATCCAGGAGAGAAAGTCTCACAAGTGGGTGTGGGTGCGGTACTTGAACTAATTTTAGGGAATGAGACTGGGCATGTGGTAGAGGTGTCTGTGGGGGAGCATTTCAGTGATAGTGATCATAATTAAGTAAGATTTAAGGAAGTTATGAAAAAGGACAAAGATGGACCAGAAATAAGGGCCGCGATTCTCCCATTGCGACCCGCAACTTTTCTGTCGGGTCGCGGTGGGAGACGCGCGTCTCCGGCCTTGAATGGGGATTTGCGCATGCACTGGGAACGCATGCGCATCTCCCAGAGCTGGCGCACAGTCGGTGGTCAGACCATGCTGGAAACCGGCAAGAAGGCAGGTAAGTAATTTGAATCTTTTTTTAATATGTCTGAAATATGTTTATTAGTTCATTATCGGGACCTTTCACATCCTGATTGAATCTCCCACCCCACCAGGAGTACTTCATTCCGGTGGGGATCAGACTAGCTCCCCACGTTCGGGGAACTAGCGGGAGACCTCGCCGAAATGAAGGGGGGGGGCAATCGGGGCCCCCCAGGGGGTCGGGCGGCAGGAGGGTGGTGCCCGCTGGGCATGGGCACCCTGGCAGTGCCAGCCTGTGCCCCCTGGCACTGCCCAAGGGGCAAAGAGCCCATGCCTAGGGGGAACCTTGGCACTGCCCATCGGGCAGTACCAAGGGGGTGGGGCCTATTGTAGGTGGGAGCTAGGGGCGATCGGTGGGGGGGGTCCCGCTGCCACTGTGCAGGCAGGATCAGTCTGGGATGGAGGGAGGGCAGTGATTGGGGCAGGCTGTGGGGCGTGGTCTGCCGGGGGTGAGGGGGGGGGGGGCCTGCCTCCGAGGGGGTCTGGCCCGGGAAAGGGGGCCTGCTGGGGTGAGGGGATGGGGGAATTGCCATTACTGGGGTGTTGGGCTGTGCATTGGGGTGCTCCGGGACAGGGAGTGGGGGGCTGGTCAGGGCTGGCCCGGGAATTGCTGTGGGGGCTGCAATCGGGCCGATAGGGGGACTGGAGGGGCAGCACTGCGGGGGTCCTGGGCTGGCCAGCGACCGGGCTGGCCAGCGAATGGGGAGTCTGGCAGATTCTGGTCACCCTATTATAGAAAGGATATTATTAAACTAGAAAGAGTGCAGGAAAGATTTACTAGGATGCTACCGGGACTTGATGGATTGAGTTATAAGGAGAGGCTGAATAGACTGAGACTTTTTTCTCTGGAGTGTAGGAGGCTGAGGGGTGACCTTATAGAGGTCTATAAAATAATGAGGGGCATAGACAAGGTAGATAGTCAATATCTTTTCCCAAAGGTAGGGGAGTCTAAAACTAGAGGGCATAGGTTTAAGGTGAGAGGGGAGAGATACAAAAGTGTCCAGAGGGGCAATTTTTTCACACAGAGGGTGGTGAGTGTCTGGAACAAGCTGCCAGAGGTAGTAGTAGAGGCAGGTACAATTTTATCTTTTAAAAAACATTTAGATAGTTACATGGGTACGATGGATATAGAGGGATATGGGCCAAATGCGGGCAATTGGGATTAGCTTAGAGGTTTTAAAAAAAAGGGCGGCATGGACAAGGTGGGCCAAAGAGCCTGTTTCCATGCTGTAAACCTCTATGCGCATGCACAGAGTTCCAGCACTGTCAGACTCCAGCGTGAATAGGCCCCGTCCCCCTGGGTTTTTAATGAGATTCACGATTGGGACCTCTTCAGTGCACAGAGTGCGGAGATTCAGGTGAGAAGCTGAACTGACAAAACAGCCGGGATTTAGAACAGCTCTCCCTCCAATTCAGCACTTTTGGGAGAATCGCCCACTAGATTGCTGAACTGGGGAAGGCTGATTTTTAAAGAATAAGGTCGGAGGTGGGATTTTTCCAAAAAATAATTGGTATCATTTTGGGCAAGAAAGCCAGTGTGATTTGTGTTGGTATGCTAATTAGATCACAATTAGGTCACAATTTTTACACTTTTTTTGGGAGAGTAGTGAGCTTTGCACTGGTTCTGAGAGGAGTGAGGCCTGTATGTGTCAGTAAGCCTGGCTTCACAGAGATTGGGCATGATATTCCAGCCCCGCTTCACTATAACACGTTCTGCGGCCAGGATCTGGTCAAAGTGGACTGGGAGTAGCTACTTGTAGGAAAATCCACATCAGAGAAGTGGGAGTCATTCCAAAAGGAAAAAAGAGAGAGTACAGTGCCGACATGTTCCCATAAAGGTAAAGGATGGGACCAACAAGTTTAGAGAACACTGGTTTTCCAGGGAATATATGCAGGATTGGATAATGAAAAAAAAGGGAGGCTTGTGGTCGATTCAGGGGGGTTCAAAACAGTGGATAACCTAGAGAAATATAGAAAGTGCAAGGGGTACTTAAAAAAGAAATTAGGAGAGCAAAGAGGGGACATGAAAAAACACTGGCAAACGAAGTAAAGGGAAATGAGTGGTAGGGAAATTATTGGAAAAAGTTCTGGGGGACAGAATTAATCTGCACTCGGAGAGGCAAGGATTAATCAAGGATAGTGAGCATGGCTTTGTCAGGGGGAGGTCATGTCTAACAACTTTGGTTGAATTTTTCGAAGAGGTGACGAGGTCTGTAGATGAGGGCCGTGCAGTTGATGTAGTCTACATGGACTCCAGTAAAGCTTTTGACAAGGTCTCGCATGATACACTGATCAAGAAGGTAAGAGTCCATGGGAACCAGGGCAATGTGGCAAATTGAATCCAAAATTGGCTTAGTGGCAGAAAGCAGAGGGTAATGGTCAAAGGTTGTTTTATGACTGGAAGCCTGCGTCCAGTGGTGTATTGCAGGGATTGGTGCTGGATCCCTTGCTGTTTGTGATGTACATTAATTATCTAGATGTGAATGTGGGGGGTTATGATCAGTAAGTTTGCAAAGAACATGAAAATTGTTGGTGTGGTAAAGAGCAAGAAGGAGAGCCTAAGATTACAGAATGATATAGACGGACTTGTCAGATGAATCGAACAGTGGCAAATGAAATTTAACCCTGCATTTTGGGAGGACTAACAAGGCAAGGGAATACACAATGAATGGCAGGATGCTAGGAAGTACAGAGGACCAGAGAGATCTTGAGATGCGTGCCCAGAGATTCCTGAAGGCAGTAGGACAGTTAGATAATGTGGTTAAGAAGGCATGCAGGATACTTTATTAGTCAAGGCATAGGATATAAAAGCAGGGAGGTTATGGTGCAGGTGTACAAAATATGCAGTTATGGTAGCCATGGAAGGTTGCGATTGCATTGGAGAGAGTGCAGAGGAGATTCATCAGGATGTTTCCGGGGCTGGAACGTTTCAGCTATGAAGAAAGGCTGGTTAGGCTGGGGTTGTTTTCCGCTGAGCAGAGAAGGCTGAGGGGGGGGATCCCATCGATGTGTACAAGATTATGAGGGATATAGATAGGGTAGATAAGAAGAAACTTTCCCCCTCAGTATAGGGGTCAATAACCAGGGGGCATAGATTTAGGGTAATAGGTAGTAGATTCGGAGGTGATTTGAGGAAAAAACATTTTCACCCAGAGGGAATCTGGAACTCATTACCTGAAAGGTGGTAGAGGCAGGAACCCTCATAACATTTCTGAAGTATTTAGATGAGTATTTGAAATGCCATAGTATACCAGGCCACGGACCAAGTGCTGGAAAATGGCATTAGAATAGTAGGTGTTTGATGGTCGGCACGGACAGAAAAAATACATGATTAGCTCTGCATTAGGAACACAGGAACATAGATACTGTTTAGTCCCTCAGACTTGTTTCACTGGTCAGTTAGACCAGGATTGATTTGTATCTTAACTCCATTTACCCACCTTGGTTTCATATTCCATTACACCCTCACCTCAAAAAAATCTACCAATTTCAGTGTCCATGTTCTCTGAGATTGCGAACCCCAGCCTTAATAGCTTTTTGGTGGAAAGATTAGATAAAAGAATCAAAAAGATGAGGGTCCATTGGAAATTGTTGGTGAAATGACTTTGTTGAATGAGATGCGTTTTAGGGTGTCCTGAGGTTTACAAGTTAAAATGAAGTTCTTTCCTTCATTTATAGAACCATAGAATCCCTAAAGTGCAGAAGAAGGCCATTCGGCCCATCCAGTCTGCATCATCTCTCCGAAAGAGCATCTTACCCAGGCCCACCCCCAGGCCCACCTGTCCTATCCCTGTAAATCCACACATTTATCAGTCAATCCCTCTAGCCTACACATCTTTGGACACTTTACTAGGGGCAATTTACCAGAGCCAATCCACCTAACCTGCACACCTTTGGACTGTGGGAGGAAACCGGAGCACCCGGAGGAAACCCGCGCAGACACGGGGAGAAAGTGCAAACTCCACACAGACAGTGACCCAAGGCTGGAATTGAACTCAGGTCCCTGATGCTGTGATGCAGCAGTGTTAACCACTGAGCCACTGTGCCGCCTGCAACTCTTTGGAACTTTATCAGCAATCTTTGTTTGCTCGTTGGGGGAGGTGTTCTGCTAAATATTTAAATTTAACCGGGATTTTAGCACCATTGAGTGTAACTCTGGAAGGGCGTTTAGCATAATGTGGCTCTCACATCAGCCTCAATGGATAGCAGTCTCACTTTGGCAACTGAATAGTGAGGCTCCTTCCATTTGCTAGCTTCTAAAAATTCATTCTTGGAATGTGGGCGTTACTGGAAAGACACCGTTTATTGCCCAACTCTAGTTGCCTTTGAGATGGTGGCAGCGAGCCACTTTCTTGAAGCACAGCAGTCTGCGTGCTAACAGTGCTGGTAGGTAGGGAATTCCAGGATTTTGACCCAGTATTGAAGGACCATAAACGTCAGTCCCTAATCTCAATGGTGTGCGACTGAGGAGGGAAACATGGAAGCGATGGAGTTTCCTTCCACCTGACGCCCATGTCCTTCTCAGTGGTGGAGGTTGGAGATGGTTTATTTCACCCCAGTTGTTTTTGTTGAGGAAGCATTGGTGAGTTGCTGTGGTGCATGTATAGGGAGGGGGGAGTGGGGGGTGAAGAGTACACAACTGTGTCATACTGCACCAGTGTTGAAGGAAGTACATGGCTGCAGTGTGTACTATCCATCGTATACATTATATGCTTGCATTTGTGATTTGCTTATATAAACTGAGCAGGGATAGCCCTTACTGGACACATTTGCCATGTTGTTCCAAACTCAAGATTGTGGGGGCGGTGAGGGGTGGGGATGGGGGTGGGGCAGGCATTCTTCCCATTTCAGAGAATCTCCCAAGATAAAAATGACAATAGCACAACAGGTCACGTTGCTATGGGAATGACCACGGCCTACCACAAGGATAATATAAGGCTTTGATTTAAAACATCAACAGTTTCTTCACCGTTAAAAGCAGTAGATATATCAGAGGTGTCTTATACTGTGTTCATTTCATTCAAGGTAAAACTTATTGTTCTAGATTTCTCTTCTGAAATAAATTAGAAATAGACAGTCAGCAGACAAATTATATTGTCTTTTTTTTCAAGGTCTCCAAGAGAATAACTCCTAACTTTTCTCTCTTACTCCTTTCAATCTCTAAATATGTCATCCCACCCACTCTCCCTCCCTCTACATTTTTACTGCCACAAAATCAAAAAGCAAGACTCATCATTGCACCGTCTCCCACTTTCAATCACTGTTTTCCTGGAACTCTGCACACTCTGAAGCTTGGTCCTTTCTTCCTCCTACACTATAAAGAAAGAACTTGCAGTTACACTGTACATAACCTCAGAATGTCCCACAGTGCTTAATGACCGGTGAAGTATGTTAGGGAGCACAGGTTCAAAGTGAGAGGGGGAAAGCTTAAGGGAGATGTGTGGGGGATGTTTTTCACGCAGGGATGGTGGGTGCCTGGAACGAGCTGCCAGAGGAGATGGTGAAAGCAGGAACATAGCAATATATAAGAGGCATCTGGTTGGTTACATGAATAGGGAGAGAATAGGGGGATATGGACCGAGTGAGGGCGAAATGTTTTTTAAGTTTAGTTAGAGCATCATGATCGGAACAAGCTAGGAGGGCCAAAGGGCTTGATCCTGTGCTGTACTTTTCTTTGTTCTTTTTGTATCATTGAGACTGTGGCAGGGAAACGCATCAAACAATATGTTCTCACCAACAGCCGTGAGATAAATGATCAGATAACCTGACTGAGTAACGTTGATCAAGGGATCCATGTTGGCTGCAACACATTGTAATTACTGGGAATAAAAATATCTCAAAAATATATTAATTGGCAGATAGTATGATCAGACCTTCTCAGGGGCCATTAGGAATGAGCAACAAGTGCTGGCCTTGTCAAAGACACTCACAGCCCTTGAAGGATGCTTACAAGGGTCAACATCTCTTGCATTTGCTGGACAGCAACTTTTGTGCACATAATAATTGCACTTATTCAAAAGTGATCCAGTGGTTGCAAAGCACTTTGGGCATCTTAAACCCATGCTAATGGGGCAGCACGGTGGCACAGTGGTTAGCACTACTGCCTCACAGCGCCAGGGACCCAGGTTCAATTCCGACATTGGGTCACTATCTGTGCGGAGTTTGCACATTTTCCCCGTGTCTGCGTGGGTTTCCTCCAGGTGTTCCGGTTTCCTCCCACGGTCCAAAGATGTGTCGGTTAGGTTAATTGGCCCCTGGTCCCTTAGTGTCAGGGGGGATTAGCAGAGTAAATATGTGAGGTTATGGGGATAGGGCCTGGGTGGGATTGTTGTCGGTGCAGGCTTGATGGACTCCTTCTGCATTGTAGGGATTCTATGATTCTGATTCTAATTGCTATTTCAATGAACATTCAGTAAAACCCAGTTCAAAAGAAGAAATCTGTAGGCAACTGACTGAGATGCCTCTCTTGCAATGTACATGGAAATGGAACTAAGGGGAATGGGAGCATCAGCAGTCATAAGAAGCTTAGGAATAAGTGCTGATATTCAGATGTCTTCTTCACATACAGAGTGGTTACCACAACAAGGGGATGGACCAAAGGTTTTCTATTAAGAAACAGTTGGATCCTGCAACGGGAAGACTGTAGGTCCTCCTGGGTAGTTGACCCAAAGTTGGTGCCTTATTTACCTTATGACCTTTGGAATGTTCTCACCTGGCCATGCTAATTCATTTTCTCCAATTATTCAATGCCTTGAAAATTAATCTTCTCTTCTTCCTACATTTGGCTGCAATCTTGCATTTACGTAGCACTTAGAACATAAAATGTCCCAAGATCTTTTACAGGAGCATTAGGGAATAAAATTTGACAACAAGTCACACACAAGGAGATATTAGGTCAGAGTGCAAATGGCAGGCTTCTAAAACCACTAGCTTGGCAACCTTCACCACTATTCCTTGATTCACATCAGCTTCTGTCTAACTCTTTCCCATCTCAGTGATGTCCTGCATTAAAAGTTTATTTATCAGTTTCAAAAATAGGCTTACATTAACACTGCAATGAAGTTGTGGTAAAAATCCCCTAGTCGCCACATTCCGGCACCTGTTCGGGTACACTGAGGGAGAATTTAGTGCACCTAACCACAGTCTTTCGGATTGTGGGAGGAAACCGGAGCATCCGGAGGAAACCCACACAAATACGGGGAGAACGTGCACACTCCACACAGACAGTGACCCAAGCCGGGAATCGAACTCGGGTCCCTGGCGCTGTGAGGCAGCAGTGCTGTGCTCCTGTGTCACCATGTCATGAACCAGGACCCTAAAACTGGGATCCCTCGGGAAAGCTGGAACGTGCGGATTACCTAATCCAAGGCATCACTGCTGACATTCGTGGACTCACAGAACACACAAGTTGACATTGTTGTGGAACTGTTGCGAGTTATTTTTTACAGTTTCACTGGATTGTTTGCACACATATTGAACCAAAACAAGAAATAATTAACACATCCAAAAATAATTTGTTGGGCAGCCTCTCTGACAACATAAGACTTTAAGAAACGTGAACATCCATCACAGTAATGGGACAAAAGTTCAGAAGATCATTTACCTTAAATGTTAACTCCGTTTCCCACTCCATGGATATGACCCATTTTAAAAATTTGATTATTTTGCCCTCCAAGTAATTTTCTCTCTTTGAGTAATATCAAGCTAAGGTTAAGTCCTTGGGCTTGAATGAGGTTGAGGTTACTTCAGTAGCTTATTGCAATGATTGTGGCAACTCAGTTACCTCATTCGGCAACTTACAATTTTTACAGTGAGTGTTTTATTGTTGGGGAATCATAGAAGAGTTGCAGCACAGAAGAAGGCCATTCGGCTCATTGTGTTCCTGCTGGCTCTCTGTAAGAGCTACGAAGTTAGTCTCACACGGCCAGCCTTTTCCTAGTAGCCCTGTGATTGTTTTCTCTTCAGGCACTTATCCCTTTTGGAAGCTTCGATTGAATCTCCCTCCATTACATTTTCTGGCAGCTCACTCCAGATCCTAACCACTCTCTGGATAAAAAATAGCTTTTCCTCCACTTTTATGCCAATCACCTTAAATCTGAGTCCTCTTGTTGCTGGCCCCTCTGCCAATGAGAACAGTTGCTCATGATGTAATCTGTCCAGAATGCTCCTGATTTTGAACACCTCCATCAAATTGCAACCTTCTCTCCTCCGAACAGTCCCAGCTTCTCCACCATTTCCACGTGACTGAAATCTCTCATCCCCAACAATGATCCTCGTGAATCCCCAATGTCTTCACATCCTTCTGAAAGTGCGGCGCCCAGAAGCAGACACAAAACTGGATTCAGTGTGACCAGTTCTGAATGTTCCCATTAACTTGCTTTCTCAATCTGCACAGCCACCTGCTATGATTTGTGGACATCTGCTCTCAGGTTCCTCTTTTGCTGCACTCCACTGAGAATTGTATCGTATATTTAATACTGCCTCTCTTCACTCTTCTCATCGTAGTGTATCACTCAAACGTCTCTGCATTCAATTTTATCTGCCACGTATTCGCTCCTGCCACCAACCTCTATGTGTCCTCTTGAAGCCTATCATTATCCTCCTCATGGTTCAGAACACTTCCAGGTCTGGGTCATAATGATGCACATTCACAGACTTCGTCAGAAACACAAAGGTATATATTAACAAGGAAAAACTGTAGAGAGGATGACAGCCCTTCAGCTGCCCCAGTCCCTACATGTCTTCTACATGTCATCAGATTGTCTTCTGCCTCAGAGAGGACTCCACCGCCCCCCCCACCCCAGGGTGATTTAAAAAAAATTAATTTGGATGAGGTGGGCGTTGCTGGCTGGCCAGAATTTATTGCCCATGTCTCATTGCCCTTGAAACTGAGTGGCTTGCTAGGCCATTTCAGAGGGCAGTTGAGGGTCAATCACATTGCCGTGGCTCCGGAGTCACTTGTAGGCCAGACCAGGTAAGGACAGCAGATTTCCTTCCCTAAAGGATCTTAGTGAATCAGATGGGTTTTTCCGACAATCGACAATGGTTTCACAGTCATCAGTAGAATCTTAATTCCAGATTTTTTTCATTGAATTCAAATTCGACCATTTGACATTGGTGGGATTCGAATCGGGGTACCCAGGACATTAGCTGTGTCTCTGGATTAATAGTCTCGTGATAATACCATGAGGCCATCATCTCCCCATTACCCACTCTTGGTCCCAATTGGTCCCTCAAACCAGGTGATCCTGTTCTGCTGTGTTGCCCTTAAAGGGACAATCACCACAGTCACATGCAAATTTCAAACTATGCTCTGCACATTCAAGCCTACGTTATTAAGATAGGTCAAGAAAAGAAGTGGTCTGAACACTGACCCCTGGGTACTCTGTTGTATACTTTCCTTCAGTCCAACAAAGAAAACTATTCACTGTTTCTTATTACTCGGTCAACTTTCTTTCCAGGTTACCAAAATCTCTTTAATTCCATGGACTTCAACTTTGTTGACAAGCCTATTATCAGGCATTTTATCAAATGCCTAGGTTAAGGTCATAAGGCAGGACCCCACAGGGGTTAAAAAGAGTAGAGGGTAAAACAAAGGGTGGTGTCAATTTTAACCAACAGTGTGTTTTTAGTGGCAGGAAGGTTATGAAAAATAATGACTGGGCCTAAGGTTAAGACCCTGGGGTCTCATTTCAATGCTATTTAGACCATTTCAAACCCAGAACAGGTGGCAAGAGGGAGTAGAACAGCATTTCGAGCCATACCCCATGGATACTGGCACTGGTTAGCACTGCTGCCTCACAGCACCAGGGACCCATGTTCGATTCCTGGCTTGGGTCACTGTCTGTGAGGAGTTTGCACATTCTCCCCGTGTCTGCGTGGGTTTCCTCCAGGTGCTCCGGTTTCCTCCCACAATCCAGAGATGTGCAGGTTGGGTGGATTGGCCAAGCCAAATTGCCCCTTAGTGTCAGGGGAAATAGCTAGGGTAAATGCATGGGGTTATGGGGATAGAGCCTGGATGGGTTTGTTGTCGGTGCAGACTCAATGGGCCAAATGGCCTCCTTCTGCACTGTAGGATTCTATGTCTATGTCTAATACAGGTCTACAAATTAAATATCTGCAAAATGAAAAAGAAAGCATGCATAGCTCAGTTTTAAATTTGCCTGCCAAAATTCCAGAGAACTGATGGGCAGGGAGTTTCTGAAAAGCCTTGTGGAAGTGGTCTGGGTGACATAACCCCACACATTTACCATGGCTAATCTATCTAACCTATACATCTTGGGACACTAGGGTCAATGTAGCATGGCCAATCCACCTAACCTGCACATCATTGGACAGTGGGAAGAAACTGGAGAACCCGGAAGAAACCCACGCAGACATGGGGAGAATGTGCAAACTCCACTCACTCAGTGACACAATGTCGGAATTGAACCTGGGTCCCTGGAGCTATGAGGTAGCAGTGCTAATCTGTGCCACCTGTAAAAAGAGACATTATGCTATAGTAAAGGAAGCAAGTCAGAGTGAGTTCACCTATGTTGAGTGTCAAGAGAGTAAAGTAAGGCAGGATGGTCTTTACCTTAATGCTAAAAGAAGTTCTTTGAGTTGTTTGGTGGGCTTCCGGGGAGCCAATGACCTGCCTTAGGCTGAGCGGAAAGACCTTACCTTACTTTGCCAGGTGTTTGACTGGAACCTCCACATGCCAATGCCTGTCCTGTCACACACAGCTCTCTGCAGGGAACAGTTGGAGTGCGATCTTACTGCCCGTTTACTCCAGGCTCCCACTGAAGTGAAGTCGAGGAATTTGGCGCTAAGCCAAATCTCGGTTCACTGCAGCGGGATGGGAAAATCCCACCAGCAGGAATGTGTGGGAAAAAAAAGGTCTAGCCTTGGCATGGAAAACTAACCTCCAAAATTGTTGGGGGTGAGAATGGAGAAAACATCATGCAGCAAAATTGGCACAACTAACTCCAAATCATCTGAACTGCCCATCATTTTCCACAGTGACCACCCTGTACTCCATTCATTTCACACTCACTCTCTAATCATCAACAGATAACCATGATTGCATACACAAACAATTCGAATGCCTTATTACAGTACTTCCTTCTAATTATAAGTATCTATTATTCCAAAAAGCTTTCACCATCCACTTCCTTGTAACATATTATCTTTGGGTGTTAAGTGATGCAAAACTATCTCTCTGAAGGGTGCCATCAAAATATCATTACGAGTGTCACTCACCTGGAACAGAGTGTTATTAAAGACGACAGTTTTCAGGGCATCCCACTCTACATTATAACAATGGCTTCATTTCCAAATGACTTCGTTGGTTCTAAAATGCTTTGCGGCACTTGAGGTCATGAAAGGTGCTATAGAAATGCAGCACTATTTTTTTTAGCGAGTATAGAAATAGGAAAATAGGCAGTTCAGTGCGTGGCTCAAGAGTTGGTGCAGGAGGGAGGGTTTTAGATTCCTGGGACCATTTCTGGGGAAGGTGGGACCTGTACAAATGGGACGGTCTGCACCTGGACCACATTGGGGCCAACATCTTTGCAGGTAGGTTTGTCAGTGCTGTAGGGAGGAGTTTGAACTAGTTTGGCAGGTTGGGGGGGAGGGGGTGGCGGCGGTGGTACAGAGCATGGAACAGAATCTCCACAGTGCAGAAGAGGCCATTCAGCCCATCAGGTCAGCACCGACTCTTTGTCAGAATATCTTACCCAGGCCCTCTCCCCCATCCTATCCCTGTAACCCCACACATTTACCATGGCTAATCTATCTAACCTATACATCTTGGGACACTAGGGTCAATGTAGCATGGCCAATCCACCTAACCTGCACATCATTGGACAGTGGGAAGAAACTGGAGAACCCGGAAGAAACCCACGCAGACATGGGGAGAATGTGCAAACTCCACTCACTCAGTGACACAATGTCGGAATTGAGCCTGGGTCCCTGGAGCTATGAGGTAGCAGTGCTAATCTGTGCCACCTGTAAAAAGAGACATTATGCTATAGTAAAGGAAGCAAGTCAGAATGAGTTCACCTATGTTGAGTGTCAAGAGAGTAAAGTAAGGCAAGATGGTCTTTACCTTAATGCTAAAAGTGTAATAAGTAAGACTGATGAGTTAAATGCATGGATTGACACATGGAAGTGTGATGTTGTTGCCATCACAGAGACATAGCTGAGGGAAAGGCAGGACTGGCAACTCAACATTCTGGGGTATAGGATCTTTCGGTGAGACAGAAGAGGGTGTAAAAAGGGAGGTGGTGATGCACTATTAATTAAGGAGTTAATTGCTGCAATAAGGAGAGATGATATCTTGGAAAGATCCCCTCAAACAAGGCTTTGTGGGTAGAATTTAGGACTATAAAAGGAGCAGCCACATTATTGGGAGTGTATTATAGGCCTCAAGAGTCAGCAAGAAATAAAGGAGCAAATATGTAGATAATTCAAAGAGATATGTAAGAGTAATAATCAGGTAACTATACTAGGGGATTTCAACTTTCCAAACATAAATTGGGATAGTCATAGTGTTAAGGGTTTAAAGGGGGGAGTTTTCTCGAAATGTACCCAGAGGAGATTTTTGTATCAATAGATAGAAGGCTGAACAGGGATGACAGTGCTTGATCTGGTTCTGGGGAATGAAGCTGGACAAGAGTTCAATGTGGCAGTGGGGGAGCATTTTCGCGATAGTGACCACAACATAGTATGGTTCAAATTTGTTATAGACAAGAAGATGGCCTGCAAAAGACAGCTTTGGGTTGGGGACGGCAGATTTTATTAAAATAAGGCAGGATCTGACCAAAGTTGACTGGGAACAGCGCCTTGCGGGAAAATCTACAGCGGAGCAGTGGGGGATATTCAAAAAGGAAATGGGGAGAGTACAGGTCCAACATGTACCCTTTAGGGGGAAATGTCAGAGCAATAAGGCCAGGGAACCCTGGATGTCTAAGACAATTCAGGGCTGGATAAAGAAGAGGAGAAAAGCTTTTGGCAAGTCCAAAGGGAGCATATTCAGCTGCAGCCCTGGAGGAATATAAAAAGTGCAAGGAAGCAATTAGAAGAACAAAAAAAGGACATGAAAGAGGACTTGCGAACAAGATCGGGGAGAATCCCAAGAATTCTACAAATACATTAAAGGGAAGTGGTTAACCAGGGAAAGAGCAGAGCCCATTAGAGACCGGGGGGCAATCTGTATGTGAAGCTGCAGGATATTGGAAGGGTGTTAAATGAATATTCACTCAGGAGAAGGAGGACATAGGGACAGAATTCAGGAAAAGGGACTATAAGAACCTTGAGCAGTTTGACATAGGAAGTGAGGAGATATTGGAGGTTTTGACAGGCTTAAAAATGGACAAACCCCCAGGCCCGGATGAATTTCATCCCAGGTTGCTGTGGGAGGTGAAGCAGGAAATTGCAGGGACACTGACTCAAATTTTTAATTCCTCTCTGGCCACTGGGGAAGTACAGTAAGAGTTTTAACAACACCAGGTTAAAGTCCAACAGGTTTATTTGGTAGCAAATGCCATTAGCTTTCGGAGCTCTGCTCCTTCGTCAGATGGAGTGGATATCTGCTCTCAAACAGGGCACAGAGACACAAAATAAAGTTACAGAATACTGATTAGAATGTGAATCTTTACAGCTAATCAAATCTTAAAGATACAGACAATGTGAGTGGAGGGAGCATTAGGCACAGGTTAAAGAAATGTCTCCAGACAGGACAGCCAGTGAGATTCTGCAAGTCCAGGAGGCAAGCGGTCAAGGGCATTCAGCCTCTGATCTTCGGGTAAGCGTTCTCCAAGACACACGACAGCGCAGAGTCGCTGAGCAGAAACTGATAGCCAAGTTCCGCACACATGAGGACGGCCTAAACCGGGATCTTGGGTTCATGTCACACTATCGGTAACCCCCACAGCTTGCCTCCTGGACTTGCAGAATCTCACTGGTTGTCCTGTCTGGAGACAATACACATTTCTTTAACCTGTGCCTAATGCTCCCTCCACTCACATTGTCTGTATCTTTAAGACTTGATTAGCTGTAAAGATTCGCATTCTAATCAGTATTCTGTAACTTGATTTTGTGTCTCTGTGTGCCTTGTTTGTGAGCAGATTTCCACTCCATCTGACGAAGGAGCAGCGCTCCGAAAGCTAATGGCATTTGCTACCAAATAAACCTGTTGGACTTTAACCTGGTGTTGTTAAAACTCTTACTGTATTTACCCCAGTCCAACGCCGGCATCTCCACATCATCACTGGGGAAGTGCCAGAGGGCTGGAGGATGGCTAATGTGATTCCACTTTTCAAGAAGGGTGGCAGAGATGAATGAAGGAATTACAGACCAGTGAGTCTCACCTCATTGATAGGGAAATAATTGGATAAAATTCTGAAGGCATGCATTATTTAGGAATAGTCAGCATGGCTTCATCAGAGGGAGGTCATGCCTATCTAATTTTTCGAAGAGGTGACCAGGTGTGTGGATGAGGGTAGTGCAGTTGATGTAGTTTATATGGATTTCAGTAAAGCCTTTGACAAGGTCCCACATGGAAGACTTGCACATGGGATCCAGAGTAATTTGATAAAGTGGATTTAAAATTGGCTTAGTAGTAGGAGACAGAGGGTGATAACAGAAGGTTGCTTTAGTGAGGAAGGCAGTGTCCAGTGGCATATCACAGGGATCTGGGCAGGCTGCCCTATTATTCGTCCTTTATATAAACAACATAGATGACTACATGGGGAGTAAGATTAATAAGTTTGCAGATGACACAGAGGTTGGCCGGCTGGTTAACAGTGATGCTGAGTGTCTTGGGCTACAGGAAGATTTAGATGGAATGGTCAAATGGGCAGATAAGTGGCAGATGGAATTTAACCCTGAAAGGTGTGAGGTAATACACTTTGGAAGGAGAAATTTGACAAGGAAGTATTCAATGAACAACATGGCACAAGGAAATTCTAAGGAACAAAGGGACCTATGTTTGTCCATAGATCTCAGAAGGTGGAATAGCCTGTTAGTGGGTGGTGAAAAAGGCGTATGGCACACTTGCCTTTATCAATTGGGGTATAGATTACATAAGCAGGAGGTCATGTTGGAGTGGTGTAGAACTTTGGTGAGGCCACAGCTGGAGAACTGTGGGCAGTTCTGGTCGTCACATTATAGGAAGGATGTGATTGCACTGGAGGGAGTGCAGAGGAGTTTCACCAGGATGCTGCCTGGGATGGAGCATTTAAGTTATGAAGAGAGGTTGGAGAGGCTTGGGTTGTTTTCATTGAAGCAGAGAAGACTGAGGGGCGACCTGATTGAGGTGTACAAGATTATGAGAGGCATGGACTGGATGGATAGGGAGCAGTTGTTCCCTTTAGTTGAAGGTTCAGTCACGAGAAGTCACAAATTTAAGGTGAAGGGTAGGAGGTTTAGGGGGGATGTGAGGAAAAGCCTTTTTACCCAGAGGGTGGTGAGGTCTGGAATGCACTGCCTGGAATCATAGAATCATAGAATCTGTACTGTGCAGAAGGAGGCCATTTGGGGTCCATCGAGCCTGCACCGACAACAATCCTACACAGGCCCTATCCCTGTAACCCCATACACCCTGCTAATCCCCGTGACACAATGGACAATTTATCATGGCCAATCCACCTAACTTGCACATCTTTGGACTGTGGGAAGGAACCGGAACACCTGGAGGAAACCCACGCAGACACGGGGAGAAAGTGCAAACTCTACACTGACAGTGACCCGAGCCAGGAATTGAACCCAGGCCCCTGGTGTTGTGAGGCAGCAGTGCTAACCGCTGTGCTAGTGTGCCACCCCAAAGGTTGATAGAGGTGGGTTGGAAGGTTGGTAGAAGCGGGTTGCCTCACAACCTTTAAAAAGTATCTGGATGAGCACTCAAGGCTATGGGACAAGAGCTGGTAAATGCGATTAGGTAGGTAGGTTAGGTGTTTCTCATGTGTCAGTGAAGACTCTATGGGCTGAAGGGCCTCTTCTGCACTGTGTGATTCCATGAGACCAAAACTGCCTGCAATACTGCAGGTGCAGTCTCTCCAAGGCTGTATAGAATTGCTGTAAGGCATCTTTGCTCCGATACTCAAATCCTCTTGTAATAAAGGCCAACACACTATTGGCCTTCTTAATTGCTTGTTGTACCTGCATGTTAGCTTTCGGTGACTCATGAACAAGAATATCCAAGTTCCTTTTAAGTTCAACAGTTCCCAGCCTCTCACTATTTAAGAAATAGTCTGTGCAATAAATCGATGAGGTTTCAGAATATAAAGGCTTTATTGCTAAAGCAACGAATATATACAAATAGGGTCTGACTTCATAACTTGGCAACTGTACACTGCTCCTCCTTAGCTCCAACTGCCAATCCTTCCCAATCTGGGATACACGCTCTCACACTCAATTGACTCAACTTCCTACCTCAACACTCCATAGGGTTCAGGCCAACCGCGTGGATCTCAGGGAATGCTCCCTTAAAGGGGCCACGCTACCACAGTCTGGATTTCTGTTTTTCCGACCAAAATGGATAAGCTCACATTTTTCCACATTGTATCCCATCTGCCAACGTTTTGCCCACTCAGTCAGTCTCTCCAAATCCTGTTGGAGCATCTTTGCAGCCTCCTCACAACTCACACTATTGCCTCGTTGTGTGTCATCTGAAAACTTAACATTTAATCCCCACATCCAAATCATTAATATATATTAGAATCATAGAATCCCTACAGTGCAGGAGGAGGCCATTCAGCCCATTGAGCCTGCACCAACCACAATCCCACCCAGGCCCTATCTCTGTAACCCCACAAATGTACCCTGATAATCCCCCTAACACTAGGGTCAATTTAGCATGGCCAATCAACCTAACTCGCACATTTTTGGACTGTAGGAGGAAACTGGAGCACACCGAGGAAACCTACACAGACACAGGGAAAATGTGCAAACTCCACCCAGACAGTGACCCGAGGCCAGCATTGAACCCAGGTCCCTGGTGCTGTGAGACAGCAGTGCTAACCACTGTGCCACTGTGCCACCCGGTGACTATTGTGAATAGCTGGGGTCCAAGCACTGATCCTTGCGTTGCCCTACTAGTCACAGCCTGCCAACTTAAAAATGACCCATTTGTCCCTGCTCAGTTTTCTTTCTGTCTGTTAACCAGATATTATGCTGTATGTTTAAAGAAAAAGACAAGGGTCTTCTCGATGAGGGCACTGCACTTTATGTTATGCATTTGGATGTACATACGATACTCTCCATTGTTAACTATCTGCTTCAACCTCTCTAACCCTCTGCACACTTACTGAAGAGCTGTCCATGTGTTGCATTAACCACCTGGAGCCTTGTTAGCTGAGCAGTAGCATGATGCCACAGAGATCACAATGGATAATAGAGAAATGAAATTAACACAGATAAGGTGCATTTTGTCAGTGTAACAAAAACATAGCAACATGATCCAAAGAAAATGCAGCAATTGTGGAGCACTGTGCGAACTGAGTCCACATAGCTTAAGGTGGCAACAATCCACTGCTACCTAATACCCAATGTATTGTGCCCCATGCCAGGCACGCGGTGTCTAATGTCACTGTAGTGAATTAAATTTTAAATGTGGGTTAATCAACGCAGCAGGCGTTCCACATGCGTGAGCATCTTGGAAGGGCTTGCTGATGGATTTGAAGGAGCACCAGAAGTTCATGTCAAATAACAAAAATGAAAGGCAGGGAATTCCTCCAGTCAGAAAGATTTTCATTTCTGTCACAACTCCAGGATGTCCCAAAGTGTTTGACAGCCTATGAGATACATTTGAAGGGTTGCAAGTGCTGACGAGCAGGAAATCTGCGCACAGCATGATCCCACAAGCAACAATAACATTATGGCCAGATGATCTGTTTTTAGTGATGGCTAATGTTCTGGGGACCAGGGTTCGAATCCCGCCACTGCAGGTGGTGGAATTTGAATTCAATAAAATGCTTTTTATTGAATTCCTGTTTTTATATTCTAGTCCTCTGGAAATGAATGCTAACATTGCATTTGCTTTCCTAACTACCAACTCAGCCTGCAAGTTAACCTTAAGAGAATCCTGAACTAGGACTTCAAAGTCACTTTGCACTTCTGATTTCTGAATTCTTTCCCTATTTAGAAAATAGTCTATGCCTCTATTCTTCCTACCAAAATGCATAACTTCACACTCTCCATATTGTATTCCATCTGCCACTTCTTTGCCCACTCTCCTAACCTGCCCAAGTCCTTCTGCAGCCTCCCCACCTCCTGTCCCTCCACCTATCTTTATATCATCTGCAAACTTAGCTACAATGCTCTCAGTTTATGATTGTGACCAGATGATCTGTTTTTAGTAGTGGCTAATGTTCTGGGGAACTCGAGTTTCAATCCCTCTATGGCAGATAGTGGAATTTGGATTCAATTTTTAAAAATCTGGAATTAAGAATCTACTGATGACCATGGAACCATTGTTGATTGTCGGAAAAACCATCTGGTGCACTAATATCCTATAGGGAAGGAAATCTGCCTTCCTTACCTGGTTTGGCCTCCATGTGACTCCAGAGTCACAGCAATGTGGTTGACTCTCAACTGTCCTCTGAACAAGGGCAACTGGGGATGGGCAATAAATGCTGGCCAGCCAGCGATGCCCATGTCCCACGAAGGAATATAAAAAAATTGACAAAGAAATATTGGCCTGTACACTGAGGGTAACCCCACCCATTCTCTTGTTCGAAATAGTGCCATGGGATCTTTCACATTCCCCTGAAAAAACAGACAAGGGATGGAAATGTTTCTGAGGTAATGTTGGAGTGGCTTCCAGTATGTGCAGCAGCTGATACTCAGTTCCATTGCACTCAATGGAATCAGGTGCTGTGTATAATGGACAGACAATCCAATTCCACTCAGGACAAGCTTATCTACTCTAAGACCTCAGGTTAACAGTTCACTGAAAGTTGGAATTTCTGGTTATGCAACACTCCCTTAATGTTGCACTGGACTATCAACCCAGATTTTGGTGCTAAGGGCCAGCCGACTCAGGAGGTTTCAAAATGATGGGTGTGATCATTTCCGACAGGTCCAATTTTTACCGGGAGAGGGAAGAATATGAGTGTGAATCACGCAGCAGAGTCATTGGAAATTAATGCCGAGTTTAAACAGATACCATTTTTGCTGTTTCAATGGCCTAAACCAGTGGCTCCCAACTTTGTATCTGTCACGCCGCAGGGTTTCCTGGCAGCATGGGGTGGAGTCAATGGGAAATCTCATCGATAGCAGCGGGACCAAAAGGTTTTGCCACTGGCCAAAGGCGTGCCTCCCGCTGTGAGAAACAGGCCGCGGAGAGATCAGGGATTCCCACCCAATATCATCACGCAGAGTCAGCGTGGCTTCACAAAGGGGAAATCATGCTTGACAAATTGGTTAGAATTCTTTGGAGAAAGGGGAACAAATAGATATAATATACTTGGATTTCCAAAAAGTGTTTGATCAGGTCCCTCACAAAAGTCTACTTAATAAGAAAGGAGCTCATGATATTGGGGGTAGTAGATAAGAATGTATAGACTAGTAGAAGACAGGGAGTTGGTATAGAAGAGGCATTTTCAGGATGGCAACCTATAGCTAGAGGAGTGCCATAGGGATCAGTGCTGGGGCCGCAATTATTTAGAATATATATTAATGACTTGGACATGGGAAGTGAATATACTATTGCCAAATATGCAGATGACACAAAAACAGATATGAAGGCAAGTGGTGAGGATAGCACAAAGACTCTACAGAGGGATATAGACAGATTAAGTGAGTGGGTAAAAACTGGAATACCATGTAGGAAAATGTGAAGTTCTGAATTTTGATTGAAGAATAAAGGAACTGAATATTATTTAAAAAGAGAAAGTCTACAGAAAGCTGCAGCACAGTGGAATTTGAGGTCATCGTGTATTAATCACAAACAGCTAGCATGCAAGTTCAGCAGGTAATATGGAAGGCAAATGGGGTGGTAGCCGGCTGAGGTTGAGTTGGGTAAGTGGGTGGCTGGGTTGGAGGAGGTTAGGGGTCAGTGTGAGTAATTGGTGAGTCAGTTTTGTAGTTACCCAGTTGGACTATGTCTTAATTTAGCCAGCATTTCCTGGACAATTATTCAGATAAGTACATCAGAACTATCTGAAGTCTCTAATTATAAGTCAGAGATTTTCACAGAAGGTTCCATGGAGCAGGGAGTTGTCCAATGGAAATTGAAACTTCCTGGGCAATTCCCTCAAGAGGTCCAGGACTTCCATAGGGTCATGATTGTAGACAGTGCGGAGGGAAGTGGCAGGTTACAGAGGGACATAGATAAGCTGCAGAGCTGGGCTGAGAGGTGGCAAATGGAGTTTAATGCGGAAAAGTGTGAGGTGATTCACTTTGGAAGGAGTAACAGAAATACAGAGTACTGGGCTAATGGTAAGATACTTGGTAGTGTGGATGAACAGAGGGATCTGGGTGTCCATGTGCATAGATCCCTGAAAGTTGGCACCGAGGTTGATAGGGTTGTTAAGAAGGCGTACTGTGTGTTAGCTTTTATTGGTAGAGGGATTGAGTTTCGGAGCCAGGTCATGTTGCAACTGTACAAGACTCTGGTGCGGCCGCACTTGGAGTATTGCGTACAGTTCTGGTCGCCGCATTATAGGAAGGATGTGAAAGTGTTGGAAAGGGTGCAGAGGAGATTTATCAGGATGTTGCCTGGTATGGTGGGAAAATCGTATGAGGAAAGGCTGAGGGGCTTGAGGTTGTTTTCATTAGAGAGAAGAAGGTTAAGAGGTGACTTAATAGAGGCATACAAGATGATCAGAGGATTAGATAGGGTGGATAGTGAGAGCCTTTTTCCTCGGATGGTGATGGCTAACATGAGGGGACATAGCTTTAAATTGAGGGGTGATAGATATAGGACAGATGTTAGAGGTAGGTTCTTTCCTCAGAGAGTAGTAAGGGCGTGGAATGCCCTGCCTACAGCAGTGGTGGACTCGTCAACATTAAGAGCATTCAAATGGTTATTGGATAAACATATGGATGATATTGGAATAGTGTAGGTTAGATGGGCTTTAGATTGGTTTCACTGGTCGGCGCAACATCGAGGGCCGAAGGGCCTGTACTGCGCTGTAATATTCTATGTTCTATGATGTGCATCTCAATTGTACTTCTAGTCCCTGACAATTCGGAGACTGGGCATTTGGGCCATAATAAATTATTGTACAAGTGTATGTCTTTTAGAAAATATGTTGCACATTTATTAAATACTTGACTCAAAACAGACAGCAGAGAGATTGGATAACATCTGATGAATCATCCCCCACAATTGTAGTACAGCACTCTGCCCATTTAGAAGCAATCAGGTGAGTCTTGTGTTACAGAAGACTAACTGACATTATTTCCATAAGACATGCACAGAACTTATTTCTTAGTCTAAAATGTAGTAAGTGTCACACAGTGCCTTGAGCTTTTGACAATAAGAGGAGTCAGTCATAAGGCCCATCGAGCATTCATTTAGATCATGGTTGATCTCATCTTGGTCTCAACCCACTTTCCCACCTATTTCTCATAATCCTTGACTTTGTGGAAGTCCCATCATGCAGGCCTCCATGGGAACAGTCCAGAAAGTTTCAACTTCCAACGGGCAATTTCCCTGTTCCCCAGGACCCTCCACAAATACCTCTGATTCTGAGTACGAAGGTCTCTGGCCCTCTGCAAAATCCATTCTCATCTCTGTCTTAAATGGCTGGTTCCTTATTCTGAGCCCCTTAGTTCTAGAATTCCCCATGAGAGTGGATCCTCTCAGCATCTATCCTGCCACGTCACCTCAGAATCTTATTTGTCTCAGTAAGATCAACTTTCAAATTTCTAACCTCCAATTATCATGGGACCAATCTTTTCTGATAAGACAATCCTTTCATCCCAGTAATCAACCCAGTGAACCTTCTCTGAACTGCCTCTAATGCAATATCCTACTTTAAACAAGGAAATCAGACTGTCTGCACTACTCCAGGGGTGATCTCAACACCCTGTACAGTTGTAGCATGACTTCCCTATGTTTATACATCCATCATCCCCCATTGCAGCAAAGGCCAAAATTCAACTTGTCTTTCTAATGATTTGCTGTATCTGCATGTTAACATTTTGTGTTTCACATATGAGCACACCAATATCTCGCTGAGCTGCAGCATCCTGAAGTCTCTCTCCATTTAAATGATATTTTGCTTTTCTCTTCTCCCTACTGAGGTATGTAGCCTCACATTTTCCCACATTATACGCCATCAGCCAAATCTTTGCCCATTCACTTAATCTATTTTTATCCCTTTGCAGACCCTGTATCCTCCTCACAGCTCACTTTTCCACCTATCTGTGCGTGGTCAGCAAATTTGGCAACAATACCCTCTGTTCCTTCATCCAAATCATTAATATAGATCATAAATCATTGAGGCTCCAGCATTAATCCCTGTGGCACCCACTAGTTAGCTCGTCAAACTGAAAATGACCCATTTATTCTGACTCTGTTTCTTGTTATTAACCAATCCTCTATCCATGATAATATATCACCCCCAACACCATGAACTCTTATCTTTTAAAATAACCTTTATTGTGCCATCTTATCGATGCCCCTTGGAATCCAAGTATACAGGTTCCATCCTGCTTGTTACCATCCTTAAGAAATTCTTAATAAATTTATCAGACACCTTTCATACAATCAAACAAAGCCAGGGTGGTTGTATTACGATTTTCTAAATGTCCTGCCACTTTTTTCTTAATAATGGATCCTAGCATTAATTCTGTGGCAGATATTAGACTAACTGGCCGACCGTTTCCTTGAATAAAGGTGTTTCAGTTTTCCCAATCCTTTCGGAGATTTACAAATTTTAGAGAATTTTGGAAGATTACAACCAATGCATCTACTTCTTACGAGACCCTAGGATGCAGGCCGTCAGGTCCAGTGGGCTTGTCAGCCTTTAGTCCCAGAAGTTTATCTAGTACGTTTTTCTCTGGCGATAATGCTTCTTTTAATAAATAATCATTTTGCATTCCTTTTTGGGAAAAGTAGTTTTCACAGGCAAAATGCAATTGGATCGAACTGGAAGGGTCAATTTAAAATCTATTTGATGTGGGACACAGCGAGACAGCTTTCTGGTGGCACGTTGGTTCTCCTAAGGCAACCACAAATAAATAGGAATGGATGGGTGCCAATGAATCTGCAATTGAAATGTTCTCAAGCTTAGCCGTGAAAGATAGGATTGGTTTTGGAGGAAGATAGCAAGATGTTTAAAGGAGGGCCATTCAACTTCACACCCAATTCCTCATTCAAAGGGTTGCTTACCCTCAGACCGAATAATACAGGCTTGGATAACTTTAGCTCATGTAAGAGCTACTTTATGGAACTAATCTGTGGCTCTCTCCAATCAGTTTTTAAGTTTATTTTATTAGTGTCACAAGTAGGCTTGCATTAACAGTGCAATTAAGTTACTGTAAAAATCCCCTAGTCGCCACACTCCAGTGCCTGTTCGTGGACACTGAGAGAGAATTTAGCATGGCCAATGCACCTAACCAACACGTCTTTTGAACTGTGGGAGGAAACTGGAGCACCCGGAGGAAATCCACGCAGACACGGGGAGAACGTGCAGACTCCGCACAGACAGTGGGAATCAAACCTGGGTCCCTGGTGCTGTGAGGCAGCAGTGCTAACCACTGTGCCACCGTGCCGCCCCAAATTTAAGACTCAACCTCCAAGGAGAATTGAACGCGTGACCACTGGTTTACAGGACCAGTGCTCTAACCACTGAGCTGTGAAGCCAATGGCCTGGATGTGAAAGATGGTCATTTCATTTGGAATGATCTGCGTGGGTTAGGTACCTCAAATCAAAAGCACTGATCCTACCATTATTCTTTGCTGGCAAACTTGTCGTTGATGTTCTTTGCATATGTGCTTTGGATATATCCCCACACCCAAGACTTCACAAGTCCAGTAGAGATGGAGACAATCAGGAATTTGACTCCTGACACCTTCAGAAACCACCTTTGCATTCTTCACTCTGCAATCTCATAGATCCCTTTTTGTATTCACCCAGAATTGGACAGAGTTTCTTCAAAAGCCTCCCTCAGCAGAAAGGCACTGAAACCAGCACAGATAAAATGGTTCTCGTTCTTTGGCTGGACCAGTCATGTTTTATTGGCTTAAGTGTCTCTGTTCATGAGAGTATTGTTTTGGTACTTTGATGACTCACGAGAAAGATTTCTTTAAATTACCCTTCAGTTTTGATTGACTGATGGGTGAACAAAATAGCTTTGGCTTCTTGTCCCAGAGTAACCTACTCAGTTCCTCTCTCAGTCCTTTCTCTCCCTGTTTTATTGGGTGGTAGTACTCTGAGTGGTGATGCTCAGTTAATGAGGTACAGGAAGGTAACTGAAGGACTACCAATGGCTAATGCACACTGCAGGCTGCAAAAAGATGAACTCTGAACCCATTCATCTCAAGCTCTGCTTTCGACTGCTTCAGTGGCGATGTTAGCCCAGAGGACATGGGGCTTAAGGGGATGGCCAAAAGATTCAAAGTTTGCAGGTTAGGTTGATTAGCCATGCTAAATTGACCCTAGCATTTGGGGGATTAGCAGGGTAAATGTGTGGAGATACAGGAATAGGGCTTGTGGGTGGGTTTGTGGTCAGTACAGATTTGATGGGCCGAATGGTCTCCCTCTGTACTATAGGGATTCTATGGTATATTCTATGATCCAGATGTGAAAGGAGGAAAACACAACAGTGATAAAATGGTATTATCTAAAATTCACTGCTGGAGCAGGTGGGGGAAACAGATTCAATACTAACTTGCAAAAAAGATTGGAGAGAAAGATGTGCAGGGCTATTTGGGAGAAGTAGGGGAGTGGGAGGAAGGGAGAGGGAGTAGGAGAGAGGTGTCGGGGGTGGGGAGGAGGAGGCGGCGTGAGATTAATTTGATAGCTCTGCCAAAATATCTGCACAGGAATTATGCTGTACCATTCTGTGGTTCTATAATATGTCCTCAGCAGTGGAAGAGGGAGGGATTTCAGCTAAACGCAATATACCCTCATACACATTCATCCCCTGAAGTGATTAGTCGTATGTTTGTCTGCCACCCTGCTTAATTGCATTGCTTGGCAATTTTAAAACAGTTTTATACATCAGCAAAAGTTATAATTGCATTTGGTATTCATTTTTTTCTCAAAATAGTCCAAAAAGTGAATTTATAATGACAAATAACTGGCAACCCCACTGGAGCCAGGTTGGAAATCAATTTAGAGAGAAAATGACTTGCCATATATCTCCAACACTGTGTGAGTTGCCCAGAGACCCATAGATTGTCAGCCCTTGTATCTAATTTGATTTGGCTTGCCATTCACAATTTTCCACTTCTCTGTTCCCTGGAGTGTCACAGTTGGTGAAGTGGCCCAGGCAGATGGTGCCTCTCTCCAGCAGAATTCCAAAATCTTCACTTCCACCAACAAAATAGCGTTCAGGAATGAGAGCGACCATTTGGTTTGCAAAGAGGGGACTGTGATGGGGGCATATTTTTGACCCTCCACCGAGATGTGGAGGAATTTCTTCAGCCAGAGGGTGGTGAATCTGTGGAATTCATTGCCACATGAGGCTGTGGAGGCAAGGTCACTGAGTGTATTTAAGACAGAGATAGATAGGCTCTCGATTGGTAAGGGGGGTCAAAGCTTATGGGGAAAAGACTGGAGAATGGGGTTGAGAATCCTATCAGCCATGACTGAATGGCAGAGCAGATGTGATGGGCCGAATGGCCTAATTTTGCTCCTATATCTTCTGGTCCAAGTATTTATATAACTCCTGTTTGAAAGTTGCTGCTGAATTTCCTCTCCAGCAATACATTCCAGGTCACAAGGTCACAAGGGCCTTTCACAATTCAATGGAAATTCTGAAGCTTTGTTACTGTTGTTGAGCTCTTTTTTGTTGGGATCAATATGAAAGCATTATGTAAGCACATCACCCATTTTTCTCAATACGAATTTCCACTGACAGTCACATTGGAGGGAGGACATTGAAGCTCTAATATATGAGGATGCGTTACTGACAAGTTGCTTGTACTTCTTCCTATTTAGTATACTGCATTTGCTGTTCACAATATGGCCTCCTCGACACTGATGAGATCAAACATAGATTGGCAGATTGCTTTGCTGGGTCCCTCCACTTCAGTCTCCAAGTGTGAATCCCTAAGCTTCCAAAATTTGTTATTCATCTATGGGACATGGGTGTCGCTGGCTGGCCAGCATTTATTACCCATTCCTAGTTGCCCTTGGAGGGCAATTGAGACTCAGCCATATTGCTGTGGCTCTGGAGTCACATGTAGGCCAGACCAGGTAAGGATGGCAGATTTCCTTCCTTAAAAGACATTAGTGAACCAGATGGGTTTTTCTGACAATCGATAATGGTTTCATGGTCATCATTAGATTCTTAATTTCAGATGTTCTTTACTGATTTCAAATTCCACCATCTGCTGTGGCGGGATTCGAAGCCGGGTCCCCAGAACATTGGCTAAGTTTCTGGATTAATAGTCCAGCAATAATACCACTAGGCCATCTCAGTCATTGCTGGTCATTTTAATTCTCCACCGCACTCCCACTCTGGGCTCTCTGTCCTTGACTTCCTATACTGTTATAATGAAACTCCAAGTACAAAACCTTCCCTTTCAGTTAAATACTTCCCAGCCTTACAAACTCAACATTGAGTTCCACATCTGAAAGATCATAGCCATCAATCCCATTTTTTGAGGCAGTAGGTAGGTGCTGCTAATGGTTCTGCTGTTTTCATTCACAGCCCCCTGGACCCATCTTCTGTTTCTATGCTTGTCCCGTTACCATCCCTTTGCCTTTCGCCATCATCCCTTTGTCATTTAGTCATTTACCTCTAAACTCCTCCGCAATCAGAGACCCTTTTGTAATTTCGCCACACACGTCCCTGTGCCCCCACTATCTTTTCCCCGCCTCCATATTTGCTTAAATTCTTTTATCTCTCGAACTTCTGTCAGCTCTGACAAAAAGTCTTCAACTTGAAGCTTTCGCTCGGTTTCTCTCTCCAAAGATGCTGCTCCTAATGTGTTGATTATTGCACAGCCTTACAAGAATTTACAGCACAGAAAGTGACCATTCAGCCCAAAGGATCCATGGGCGCATTCATGCTCTACAGAACCTCCTATCACCCTACTAAATCTCACCTCATCAACATAACCTTCTATTTCTTTCTATCTCACGTAGTTATCTCAGTTTGCCTTCAATGCATCCATGCTACTTGCTTCCACCATTCCATGGGTAGCAGTTTCCACATTCTAATCACTGTCTGGGTGAAGAACCTTCTCCTGAATTCACTATTGGATTCATTAATCTGTCTTATATTTATAGCCTCAAGTTTTGGTTTCCCGCACAAGTGGAAACACACATCAACTTTATCAAACCCTTTCATGATCTTAAGTATTGTTTTCTCCTATCAAAACAGATTGGAATAATAGGTGGATATGAAAGCCAGCCTGTGGTAACATCTGCTCTTCTGGCCTCCCAGCAGGTTACACTACTCATCGAAGAACAAGATGACCCCCTTTGTTCTCCAGAGGAAGCTTACTGGGTCATTCTTGAACTTAAGAATTGTGTTTTGTTAGTGAAAGAGCTCCTTATTTTCCAACCGCTGTGTGTTCTTTTAAATCTGCTATAAATAAAGTATACTCATGGCACATCACACTGGTTTGGTCTCCTGCAGGATTTTACATTACTATTTACAAGAGTGAAATACCAAGGCAACTTAAAGGGGTAAAAACAACCAAGCAAGATGTTCATTGTACTTGTTCTCTTTAAGGCTGAACTCAGCATCATGAAGGATATAGTTGCCACAGCTATTAGTTTCCTATCACAATGTTCCTTCAGCTATGCACAAAACAAGACTCCTTACATAGCCATGATCATGTAACTGGCAAGATCAGTTTCATTGAGTTCAGTGATTGACAGTCCTGGGGAGATTTGAGACCGTATTTTTCTGATGCGTTGTGTATTTCATTCTGAGGAAGTTGAGTTAGATTGTGTAACAGGATTTTAATTGGATAGGTGGAGATAAACTGGTAAAACCATAAATCAACTATGATTTTTTTTTAAATTAAGAAATTGGGAATGACTTCCATTGAAATAATATCTTTAAAATGTAGCAAAATAGCTTGAGGTTCTTCACAGAGTCAATTATCAAACAACATTTGGCACCAAACCACATGAAGGACTATTAGGGCAGTGGCCGAAGGGTTGGTCAGAGAGATAGGTCTTAAAGAGTGCCTTAAAGGAGGAGAGAGAGGTAGAGAGACAGAAAGATTTGGGGAGGAAGTGTCACAGCCTATACCTTATATAAGCAATGAGTGACATGCCTGTCAATGGCGAGCCAATCAAAATCGAGCAGCAGACGAAGGCAGAATTGCTTAAACCTAAATATCTCAGAGGATTGTAGGAAGCTACGGAGACAGAGCATGGTGAGGCCATGTTGAGGGATTTAAAAACAAGAGTTTGAATGTTAAAATTGAGCAGTTGCTGGATTGGGAGCCAACATAGGTCTGCAAGAGCAGGGATAAATGGAATGAAAGATCAAAACACAAAGAGTAGGATGCTACCAGGACTGAAAAGGGAGAAAATCTCCAGAGGAAAGAATTATGACAAGAACTACTTTCTCAACCCAATCGCCAGATAGATTGTTCCCACTGCCTTGCCACCCTGTGGCGGCAGTTTCTGTCCTTCCTGAATTTGCCATGTATTACAATACTATAGATGTCCAACCCACAGCAAATGGTTGACTCGCAACTGCCCTTGAGCAACTAGGGATGAGCAATGAATGCTGGCAAGGCAGTGATGCCCATGTACCATGAATGAATAAAAAGAAAACAAACACAGAAAGTGCTGGAAACCCTCAGTAGGTCTGCCAGCATCTGTGGAGAGAGAATAGAGTCGACGTTTTGAGTCTGGCTGAGTCAGCGCTCTGACAAAGAGTGATCCAGACTCGAAATGTTGGCTCTATTCTCTCTCCACAGATGCTGTCAGACCTGCTGAGATTTTCCAGCATTTTCTTTTTTTATTTCAGATACGTGTATCCGCAGTATTTTGCTTTCATCTAGGTGTACAGCCCAGTCAGGAGGTAGTGATCAAGTGATGCCAATCTTGGCTTTAAAAAGCTTCAAGGCTGCTGGAGGGAGAGAAGATTGAGGAGAGAAGTCGCACTGGTTTTCCAGGGTCTGGAAAAGAATGGTTGGACCAGGACAGTGTACAATGATGGTTCATTTTGGTACACGGGTTGATAACCTCTGACTGTGCTCTGTGGGGTACGAGCAGATAAACATTGAACCAGCCCAGTGGAAGTTCCCCTTCCCACAACTTCAGTGGAGGTGACAGTTCAGTTAATTTGTGCAAGGTAATAGCAGGGCCCTCAGCAGTGTGAGGATGCTGCAACTGCAATATCACAGCTTTGAGGGACTGAGCGGGGAGAGTTCAAGGGTCACTGATTATAAAAACAAAAATCAAATGCCCCAGATACAGGGCAAACCGGAAAACACTCAGCAGGGCAGGCAGCATATGTGAGGAGAGAATTTAGGGTTCAGAGAGTTCCACTCTCTTGAGCATTTTCTGTTCTTAGCACAGAATATAATAACATTGATCAAAGTTTGGAGGTTGGCGATTAGAGGTTAGGTTAGCTGGCAATTTTTTCCAGTCTTGTGCAGTGTTGTTAAGGAGGCAATAGGAAACCCTGTCTTGAAATGGATCAAGTGGACTCAAAAGCAACGGTGAAGAAAAGTCCTTATATTGTCTTAGTGTCCAAGAAGCAGGCTCTTACCTTGAGTGATGGTTGTTCCTCTCTTGTGATGAGTAACCCCCAGGTCAATATCCCCTCTTTTGGTTCAATTTGTTCATTCTTTTTTGTTCTTGGCTTTCTGAAACAAGGTGCAAGGAAGATGCTTCCTAAACGGACAGTGTTTGGGCTGTCAGTAGTGGGTGAATGCTGAAGCTGGTGAAACTAACCTCAAATTGACAAGGGTATTGCTGGCACAATGTTTTAAATGAAACACTGATGAGGTGTCTGACCTGAGGACAGGTCTGTCCTTCTTGCAATGCTGACTGGGATGCAATAAATTTCCCGCTTTTTCTGGCCTTAGTTCAGATGAATGTATTTTTAATGAAACCTACTGTTGACCACAAGGAGAAACAGGACTTGGAAAAAAAAATTGAGTCATAATTCATTGCATGAAGCATTTTGATATATTTCTATCTGATAATATGCTACAAAAGGCCAAGTGTATTATGTATTATCTATTTTTAAAGAGTTAATGCATTTATCTAAATAAACACTGTCTGAAATCCTCTGAAATGGATTAACTGTATGCTTACTTGCATTCTCCCTTGCTCTCTTGCCTTTTGTTCTGAATGTGGTTCTGAGAGATACATTAGAGGAAGACATTGCCTGGGTTTTAACATGGTCTGCATGTGTAGGTGACAGAGTTTCAGGTGGGAAGCTCGGAATTCCACTTGGCGGGATTTTCCAGCTGCGCTCGCCCCGAAAAAGTCCTGCCCATGGACCTTTGCATGGTCGGCCCCCTGCTCTCCTCCAGCCTGCTACGATTTCCGTGGTGGGTGGGACGGGAAAATGTCTTTTGTACTTGACTGGTTCCCACCCTGAAAGTTGGCCTTATTGACAAACTTGATTTCCAATCAGGCAAGACGACTCAGAGCACCATGCAGGAAAGGTTAAATTTAATCAAGGACTCCCTGGTTTGGTGAGGGGGTTAGGGAACTGAATGACCCTGAGGAGGGAGCAGTCAATCCCTGACTCTGGGAGTAGGGGGAGGTCTTGATTGATCTCTAGAGATCTGATCTATGACCCTGGAAGAGTGATGGATCCCTCGGGTGTGATGTCTGATCCCAAGGGTCTGTTCCTGGACCCAGAGGGCTTTGTAGGGGGGGTGTTTTGAAGGAAAGAGTCAGGATAAAGTGCTACTGCTTTTCCTAGACCACCAGCAGTGCTGTAAAGGCCGTTACTTCTTCATTACCTGTTCTCGACTCCTTTCAGTTGCTGGTTTACCTGTAAAGCAGGTTAAATTGGAGGTGACCAGTCTCATTAAAATAGCTTATCTTCTGGGAGCAGGTTCACTGCCTACCCTTTGCCTACCCTCATTAAACCTGAAAGTGTTGGGTTAAAGGTGTGTTGGGGTTGGCTTCAGAGTGTTAAAATTTTAACTCCTGCCCTGACCAGCTTTGTTAACTTTAGCCCTATTATTGTGGAACCACTCCCAAAAGACATAATGACTGGGAGAGAAAGCAACCAGTGAATGGCATTGCCAATCATTAATGGGAAATTCATTTATTGTAACTTACAACAGCACAAGGCAGCATACAAATCAGCCCACAATCTAAGGACAGTATGGTATTGAGACCATCTTATACAAGTTAGAAGTTATATTAGAGGGGTCAGCAATGGCTCTGGTTCAGTGGGTCACACCTTCATCAATAAGGCTGAAGTTTTCCAGCCCCCCTCGTGGTGTTTTTTCTTCCGACATGGAGGTGGCTCGCCGTTGACCATAGGGATCTACCGGTCCCACCTTAGCCAATGCCAATTTACCCTTCCCATCGCCAGGGAACCAACAGCAGAGTTGTCTTGAGTGCTACTGGAAGATCCTGCTGGCGGGAAGGGCTGGAAAATCACGCTTCAAGTTTTAAAGGCTGTCAGTTTTGGTCTCACCACTGAGATTTGAGCACAAAAGTGCCAACTGATACTCGAGTGCAGCATCACTCCTCATTGAAGGATGTTGTGACCAGTGAGCACTGCAGGATATGCTGTGTTTTATCAACAACCCAAACAGAACCACCTCTAAAAGATGCACATTCAAGTGTTTTTGTGGCATGCTCCCAGTGGAAGAGGGTGATTGTCAGCAACTGACATCTCCTTGTACAAATAATGCTGAATAGTGAAGGATGAATTCCTGTTAATACTGTGCATCACTGGCTGGCCAGTGCTTCAAGTTGTTAGTGCCAATGTACGCCATGAAGGGACATCGATGCCAGCTTCTTGGTTGAAATAAAGATGAGCATCCTGATAAAGAAAGAACTTTGATTTCTATAGTACCTTTCACACCCTCTCAATATCGCAAAATGTTTTTCTTTTGAAGTATGCTGCCTGTCATAAGCCAAAAAATAGGGCAGCCATTTTGTGAACAACTGAGTCGGACAAACAGGCGTGTGATAATGATCAGGTCATTTGTTTTGCGTGATGTTGGCTGAAGATAAGCTATTGCCCCAAGACCCCTGAGGAGACCAGTTCTGTTTTTCCTCTTGAAAAGCGCTACGGGATCTGTGAAAGTCACCTGAGAGGTCAGACGGAGTCCTCGGTTTAACCTTTCACACAAGCTGCGCCGCTAACAGTGCAGCACACTCTCAGTACCGAACTGCAGAGTCAGCTCGGGCGGCACGGTAGCGTAGTGGTTAGCACTGCTGCTTCACAGCTCCAGGGTCCCGGGTTCGATTCCCGGCTCGGGTCACTGTCTGTGTGGAGTTTGCACATTCTCCTCGTGTCTGCGTGGGTTTCCTCCGGGTGCTCCGGTTTCCTCCCACAGTCCAAAGATGTGTGGGTTAGGTTGATTGGCCAGGTTAAAAATTGCCCCTTAGAATCCTAAAATGCGTAGGTTAGAGGGATTAGCGGGTAAATATGTGGGGGTAGGGCCTGGGTGGGATTGTGGTCGGTGCAGACTCGATGGGCCGAATGGCCTCCTTCTGCACTGTAGGTTTTCTATGATTTCTAATGTGCTCAAACTGCGGCACGGTGGCACAGTGATTGGCACTGCTGCCTCACAGCGCCAGGGACTGGGGTCCGATTCCCGGCTTGGGTCACGGCCCTCTGAGAGAAAGAAATTCTCCTCATTTCTGTCTGAAATAAGCTACCTGTTATTTTTAAACAGTGACCCTTAATTTTAGATTCTCTGACAAGAGGAAACATCCTCTCCACATCCACCCTGTCAATACCCTCTGGATCTTAAAGACTTTGATCAAGTCACCTCTTACTCTTCTAAACTCTAGTGGATACAAACCTAACCTCTCCAACCTTTCCTCATAAGACAACCCACTCATTCTGTCAGGGACTCGGGTCCGATTCCCGGCTTGGTCACTGTCTGTTCGAAGTCTGCACGTTCTCCCCGTGTCTGCATGGGTTTCCTCCGGGGGCTCGGGGTTTCCTCCCACAGTCCGAAAGACATGCTGGTTAGGTGCATTGGCCATGCTAAATTCTCCCTCAGTGTACCCGTACAGGTGCCAGAGTGTGGCGACTGGGGGATTTTCACAGTAACATCATTGCAGTGTTAATGTAAGTCTACTTGCGGCACTAATAAATGAACTTAAACTTTGGTGCTGGAGTTGAACTTATAACCTTCTGAGCCAGAGGTGGGATTGCAACCCACTGAGGCACAGCTGATGTGATGTCGAAACATGTGCAGGTTAGGTGGATTGAACATGCTAAATTGTACCTCAATGTCAAGGGATTAGCAGGGTAAATGCGTGGGGTGATGGGGATAGGGCCTGGGTGGGATTATTGTCGGTGCAAGCTTGATGGGCTGAATGGCCTCCTTCCGCACTGTAGGGATTCTATGATTCTATGATGCCTGATTTTAAATCATAGATCCAGAAGATGTTCATTTCTCCTAATGTTCAACAACTTGCAATGGGAGGCAAAGATTCCTGCAATGTATAATTGGTTGTGCTTTTCCGGTTCCACTTCAGTGCACCTCAGCTGATCTTGTTTCACGTGGTTTAATCCAGCCTTAGCCATCGCCTTGTACAAATAATGCTGAATCATGAAGGACGAATTACTGTTAATACTGTGGGTCACTGGCTGGCCAGTGCTTCAGCACAATCCAACAAGTTTAACATTTCATGCGGCTTTAATCCAGTTCCAGTCTAATAAACTTCAATTCACCCAGCTCCATCTGGTTCAGTCCAGCTGCAGTCTGCTCCAGCTTAGTTCATTCTATCCCGTGCGGTATTATTCTAATTCCAATTTGATACACATCCACTCAACCTTTTTCAATGTGTATCACTGGCGTTCTGTATAAACAATTCAAATCTCTTGTGCATTTTGGCAGAAAGCGCCACCAAAGCCAAGCCAATATTTGTTTTGCGGAGATGAAGGGCTAATGAAGGCAGTTCGGAAAGCCAGCCTGTGATGATCCAGGTTAGGAGAGCAGCAAGATGTTACTGTGACTGCGTTTTCTAAACTGGCAGACTTTTAAGAGGAAGTGGAGATGAAGGGAGGGTTCCTGAGGTTAAGAATGTGTGTGAATCAGAAGTGGCTTAATGAATTGTGATTTTAGCAAAGGCGCAGTGAGGAGAAAGAGGGCAGGGTCCTGGGGCCAACATCATCCCACTACCTGGGCCATTGTTTCTCTTGGCAGGATTAACAGCTGAAGGGCTCTCACCCACAATCGATGAGGAGACAATTGAGGAGGGTTAATGGCTTATTAAGATCCCGGAATTTTCCAGCTGTTCACATTGGTGGGATCTTCCGGTCCCGACATTAGTGGGTCACATAGGGATCATAGACCATGCACAATGTGGGAAATGGTTTTATTCCTTGATGGGATGTGGCGTAGCTGGCTGGGCCAGCTTTTATTGCCCATCCCTTGGAGTGCATTTAAGACTCAACCACATTGCTGTGACTGTTGAGTCAAATGTAGGCCAGACCAGGTAAGGACTGCAGATTTCCTTCTCTAAAGGTCATTAATGAGCCAGATGGGTTCGTAACAACAATCAACAATGGTTTCACGGTCATCAGTAGACTTTTAATTCCAGATTTTTATTGAATCCAAATTTCATCATTTGCCATGGTGGGATTTGAATCCGGGTCCCCAGAGTATTACCCTGGTCTCTGGATTACTACTCCAGTGACAATACCACAACTCCACTGCCTCCCCAGTGGCAATGATTTTGTTGAATTGGCCTATTAGTGGCCAGATCCTGGGCTGACCATCCACTTAAGGACAGCGGATGTGCTCTTTAAGGCCAATAGGAAGCTCTCTCCAGCTCAGAAGGAGGGGTGGAGGGGGGCTGGGGGGGATGGAGGGCACCTGCAGGTAAGGGAGAGAGAGAGGGCATACCCATCTTGAGGATGCTGCGTGGCAATGTTTAAAAATTTGAAATTAAAAAATGGTGTCAGCAGCCAGGCCACTATTGTGGCGTGTGAGGGAAGGTGGAATGGTTTGGTGGGGGGATGGCGACCAGTCCACAGGGTGACTTGTGGCCTCGGTTATTGCCACGCAAATAGGGAGGGACTGAATGTTGGCCAGGAGTGCTGCCCCTCCTGGCTGCCACCTCCAGGCAGTCGGCCTATTCCCCCAATGCCTCTGGGGCTTACAGACCGACTGGAAAATTCCAGCCAGCCTCCGACAATAGCTGGGGAGTTTTCTGGGCCACCGTCAATGGGATTTCCCATTGCTCCCCAGACCAACAGGAAACCCACACGGGGTGCGCCATCGACAGGGCCAGAAGATCCCGCCAGTGTGAATGGCTGGAAAATTCCAGGATCTTCATAAGCCATAATGAAGCCATTAAAAGCCTTGACTGGCTCCTCATTGATTGTGGGCAGGAGCCCTTCAGCTGTCAATTCTGCCAAGGGAAAGAAATGGCCGTGGTAGTGGGATGAATTTGACAAACAGGCATGTTGGCTGGCAATGCAAATCTCTCCATCTGCCTGCCTCCGTGTAACACTCTTATAAGTGGGGGAAAACCCTGCCCAGAACGTCCAGTTTGGAACATAAAAGAAACACGAAAGGACAAGTCATAGGAATTCAATAGCCAGGCCAATAAAATGATGATGGAGAGAGGATGAAAGCTGAAGGCAGAACTGAAGGTGGATCACTGACAAGAAAGAGAGAAAGAATTTGCGTTTGTGTAGCAGTTTCCACAACGACAGAACACCTCAAAGCACTTCAGAGCTGACAAAGTGTTTTCATGTTAGTCACTCTTATATAAATCTAGGTCGCATGGCAGTCAATTTGCACATCGCAATTATCACTGAGAGAAATGGCCAGCCATCTCATTTCAGTGAAGGATAAATACTGAGCAAGACATCAGGGGGATTCCCATGCTCCTTTACAAATAGTGCCACGGGATTGGTTACATGTACCCACCTGAGAGAGAAGGCAGGACCTTGGTTTAATGCCTCATTTGAAAGACAGCACCTCCAACATTGCAACATTCCCTCAGTGCTCCAGTGGAATCTCAGCCTCATTTATGTGCTCAAAGTCCCTGTAGTGGGTCAGATCCACAACCTTCCAACGCAGAGAGAAGATCGCTACCAACTTAACTGAGACAGGCCTGACACCTTGAAAGCTAAGAAGATGAAATATGTTTCCTGTATTACCAATGTGAACTTATATGGCTTGTAATCATTCAATTAGTTCCCAGCTATAAATACACCTGTTTCTCTTTCCAAGTATTTGGCAGCAGATTTCCTCTAGAATTACAACCTTCCCTCGAGCCAAACCATTAAGCCTATTCCTGTATGTATCTCTCAGCTCGCTGCCACTGAAATCACCTTGTCGGTGTTTCTTGATTTGCATCACTGGCCAGTTTAAACACACACAGGTACCATGAGTCACACGTGTAATCAGTTCAGGCAGCCTCGTCCCAGCTCCCAGTCTATTTTCACTCACCGCAAAAACCTTCCTAGCTCATCGCTGCAAGCCTAATAATCTCCCAGGCTTTCCTGGTGGGTAGTCAGCTGTTTCAAACACAACGGTGCTTGCTAAAGCTGAGTTGTTTTAACCTGGCCAATTAGGGCCACCGCCCCCTGACGGGATGTAGTTTAAATCAATAAAGAGTTACAGAATGAACTAGATACACTTTGCACCTTATCACATTCTTCAGACATCCAAAAGCAATTGAAACTGGTTCATTCCCAAGTGCTGCTGTTATGTTGGCAAGTGTGGCTGCTAACAGCGCACTGCAAGGTCCCGCAAACAGCAAGTTATATCACTTACTATTTAATTCTTTTTGAGTGGCATTGACTTAGGAACACTCCCTGTGCTTCTTCAGATAGTGCCGCGGGTCCTTTTACTTTCACGTGCAGAGGGAGGTGGTGCCTTTGTTTAACATCACACCTGAAACGCTGCACCGCTGAGAAATGTTGTGTTTCTCTGTATTGGACTAGAGTTTCAGTTTCAATTATCTGCTCTAGTCGATCCTGGGATAACGACCCCCAATCCTTTGACTCGGAGATTATTGGGTTCAAGACTCACTCCAGAGAGAGCACAAAATCTCGGCTGACACTCCCAGTGCGGTACTCAAAGTGTGCTGCGCTGTTGGAGGTGCTTTCCTTCAAGTGGCAGCATGGTGGCACAGTGATTAGCATTGCTGCCTCACAGCGCCAAGGACCAGGGTTCAATTCCGACATCGGGTCACTGTCTGTGTGGAGTCTGCACGTTTTCCCCATGTCTGCGTGGGTTTCCTCCGGGTGCTCCGGTTTCCTCCCACAGTCTGAAAGACGTGCTGGTTAGGTGCATTGGCCATGTTAAATTCTCCCTCAGTATACCCGAACAGGCGCCAGAGTGTGACAACTAGGGGATTTTCACAGTTGGCGGGGTATTACGGCCCCGCTCGAGCAAGACCGGAAAATCCTGCCCGAGATCAACAGACATTTCCATTGTTCACTCCTCGCCCGCTCCGATTCCATGGCAGGCAGGGCTGTAGAATTCCGACACATAACTTCATTGCAGTTTTAATGTAAGCCTACTGATGAAACTAATAAAATAAACTAAAAAAGTTAACTAAACTAGACAAGGAGACCAGTACTGTGCACAATACCCCAGATGTGGTGTCACCAATGCCCTGTACAACTGAAGCATAACCTCCGTACTTTTGTAATCAATTCTCCTCACAGTACACAATACATTCTATTAGCTTTCCGAATTACTTGTTGTATCTGTATACTAGCCTTTTGTGATTCATGCACTAAGACACCCCAATCTCTCGGCATCTCAGAGCTCTGCAATCTCTCCCAATTTCGATAATAAGCTTTTGTTTATTCTTTCTGCCAAAATGGACAATTTCACATTTGCCCACATTATACACCATTTTCCAGATCTTTGCTCATCACTGAACTATCAATGTCCATTTGTAGTCTCCTTATGTCCTCTTCATAATTTACTCAAAGTCATAGTTTACAGCATGGAAACAGGCCTTTGGGCCCAACTTGTCCATGCCACCTTTTTTTTAAAACCCCTAAACTAATCCCAATTGCCAGTGTTTGGTCCATATCCCTCTATACCCATCGTACCCATGTAACTATCTAAATGCTTTTTAAAAGATAAAATTATACCCGCCTCTACTACTACCTCTGGCAGCTTGTTCCAGACACTCACCACCCTCTGTGTGAAAAAATTGCCCCTCGGGACACTTTTGTATCTCTCCCCTCTCGCCTTAAACCTATGCCCTCTAGTTTTAGACTCCCCTACCTTTGGGAAAAGATATTGGCTATCTACCTTGTCTATGCCCCTCATTATTTTATAGACCTCGAGAAGGTCACCACTCAGCCTCCTATGCTCCAGAGAAAAAAGTCCCAGTCTATTCAGCCTCTCTTTATAACTCAATCCATCAAGTCCCGGTAGCTTCCTAGTAAATCTCTTCTGCACTCTTTCTAGTTTAATAATATCCTTTCTATAATAGGGTGACCAGAATTGCACACAGTATTCCAAGTGTGGCCTTACCAATGTCTTGTACAACTTCAACAAGATGTCCCAACTCCTGTATTCAATGTTCTGACCAATGAAACCAAGCATGCCAAATGCCTTCTTCACCACTCTGTCCACCTGTGACTCCACTTTCAAGGAGCTATGAACATGTACCCCTAGATCTCTTTGTTCTGTAACTCTCCCCAACGCCCTACCATTAACTGAGTAAGTCCTGCCCTGGTTCAATCTACCAAAATGCATTACCTCACATTTGTCTAAATTAAACTCCATCTGCCATGCGCCAGCCCACTGGCCCAATTGATCAAGATCCCACTGCAATTGGAGATAACCTTTCTCACTGTCCACCATGCCACCAATCTTGGTGTCATCTGCAAACTTACTAACCATGCCCCCTCTATTCTCATCCAAGTCATTAATATAAATGACAAATAACAGTGGGCCCAGCACTGATCCCTGAGGCACACCGCTGGTCACAGTCCTCCAGTTTGAAAAACAACTCTCTACAACCACCTTCTGTCAAGAAGCCAATTTTGTATCCATTTGGATACCTCACCCTGGATCCCATGAGATTTAACTTTATGCAACAACCTATCATGCGGTAGGTACCCTGTCAAAGGCCTTGCTAAAGTCCATGTAAACAATATCAACTGCACTGCCCTCATCTACCTTCTTGGTTACCCATTCAAAAAACTCAATTAAATTTGTGAGACATGTTTTTCCACTCACAAAGCCATGCTGACTGTCTCTGATCAGTCCTTGCATCTCTAAATGCCTGCAGATCCTGCCTCTAAAAATACCATCCAACAATTTACCCACCACAGATGTGAGGTGCACTGGTCTGTAGTTCCCAGGCTTTTCCCTGCAGCCCTTTCCGACCTAAATTTCAAGTTTATTTATTAGTGTCACAAGTAGGCTTACATGAACAGTGCAATGAAGTTACTGTGAAAATCCCCTAGTTGCCACACTCCGGCGCCTGTTCGGGTACACTGAGGGAGAATTTAGCACGGCCAATGCACCTAACCAACAAGTCTTTTGGCCTGTGGGAGGAAACTGGAGCACCCGGAGGAAACTCACGCAGACACGGGGCGAACGTGCAGACTCTGCACAGACAGCGACCCAAGCCGGGAATTGAACTTGGGTCCTTGGCATTGTGAGGCAGCAGTGCTAACCATTGTGTCACCGTGCCGCCCCCTATCTTTGTGGCATCAGCAAATTTAGCAACCATACCTTCAGTCCCTTCATCCAATTCATTTATTTAATTTGTAAAAAGCTGGTCCCTGTGGCACACCATTCATCACACCCTGCCAACCAGAAAATGACCCATTTATGCCAACTCACTGCTTGCTGTTAGCTCTGTTAGCTAACCAATTTTCAATCCATGCCAATGTGTTACCCTCTGAACCACAAGCTTTTATTTACTGCAATAATCTTTGATGTGACACCTTATCAAATGCCTTCTGGAAATCTAAGTAAAATACATCCACTGGTTCCCCTTTATCCACAGCCCTTCAAAGAACTCCATTAAATTGGTTAAACATGATTTCCCTTTCACAAAACCATGTTGACTCTGCCTGATCACCTTGAATTTTTATAAGTGTCCTACTGTAACATCTTTCATAATAGCTTCTAACATTTTCCCTAGTTACAGATGTTAAGCTAACTGGCCTGTAGTTTCCTGCTTTCTGTCTCCCTCCCTTATGAATAAAGGAGTTATATTTTCTATCTTCCAACTTAATGAAACCTTCCCTAACTCTAGAGAATTTTAGAAAATAAAAACCAATGCATCAACTATCTGACGAGTCAGTTCCTTCAAGACCTTAAGGTAAAGTCTTTCTGGACAGGGGATTTATTAGTGCGCAGACCCAACGATTTGTCCAATACCACTTTCCTAGTGATTGTAATTTTCCAGAGTTCATCCTTCCCTTCCATTTCCTGATTTACAGCTATTTCTGCAATATTACTTGTATCCTCTATAGTAAAGACAGATGCAAAGTACCTGTTTAATTCATCTGCTATAGCCCTACTTTCCATCACCAATTCCCCAGACTCACTTTCTGTAGGATCAATGTTCACTTTGTTAACTCTTTTCTTAGTTAAATAAGAAAATGCCAAGGGCTCATGTCACACTGTCTGTAACCCCCATGACTTGCCTGGGCTTGCAAAATCTCACTAACTGTCCTGGCTGGAGACAACACACACCTCTTTAGCCTGTGCTTAACCCTCTCTCCACTCACATTGTCTGTACCTTTAAGACTTGATTACCTGTAAAGACTCGCATTCTAACCATTATATTGTATATTAAGTTTGTGTCTTTATATGCCCTGTTTGTGAACACAACTCCCACTCACCTGATGAAGGAGCTGTGCTCTGAAAGCTTGTGGCTTGTGCTACCAAGTAAACCTGTTGGACTTTAACCTGGTGTTGTGAGACTTCTTACTGTAGGAGGAAACCAGAGCATCCTGAGGAATCCCATGCAGGCACGGGGAGAATGTGCAAACTCCACACGGACAGTGACCCAAGCCGGGAAACGAACCCGGGTCGCTGGAGCTGTGAAGCAGCAGTGCTAACCATTGTGCCACCGTGCTGCCCTAGTCTAAGAAACTATCCCCAAACAATCTATGTGAACTCCTCAGCTATGCTACCTTTGCCCACCTGATTTTTGCAATTTATCTGTTGATTAAAATCCCCCATGATTATTGCAGTACCTTTCTGACAAGCTCCCATTATGTCTTCTTTCATACTCTGTCCTACTGTGTAGTTACAATTAGGGGCCTGTACACCACTCCCACAAGTGACTTATTGCATTTACTGGTTTTCATCTCAGTCCAAACTGTTTTGACGGTCTGGTTCCCTGAACTTCGGTCATCCCTCTCTCATATGCTAATGGCATCAGAGCCACCCCTCCAATTGTTCTTCACTTCCTGTCCTTCCTAAATGTCACATACAAGTCAATATTCAGGTGCCAATCTATGTCACCCTGGAGCCATGTCTCTCTATTGACAGTAAAGAGCTTTGGGATATCCCAATTTCCTTTCTCCCTGTTTGGCTGGTTACTGAGACAAGTTCAGAGAGACTCACTTTGATCCTCTCCTGTACTGCGCATGACTTGAACATGTTTGACATTTACGGTGGTTGGCTGAAGCTGTATACCAGTCCACAGCAGTGACAGATACGTGCGTGCTCCCTGGTTCACCTTGGTCAAGAAGCAGAGAGCAGCCTCCACTATACCAGTACATCTGTTCCATTTCTCGTATCATCTGTTCTGCTTGTCTCCCTGAGTGAGATTGTTGAATAGCTGCCAGCAGACGGACACTTTCCAAACACAAGCTAGGCTTTCAATTTGAAATATCAGCCATCCACACAAAACATTCTGTGTGTGTTCAGTTCTCCAGTCATAGGACACTCACCGGCTACCACGTTCTGCAGTGGACCTCCCAATGAAACATTGTGTGGTAACAAAGCGGTGCATCTCACATGATGCAGCATGTTACAACTCTACCGTATCGACCGCATTGCGCCAACTTGACCAAACTCAACAACAACAGCAGCAAGAGAGGGGCAGTTTTCTGGTTGTTCACGCTGGCGGGACTTTCTGGTCCCACTGCAGTGAATGAAGATTTGGCTGAGCGCCAAATTCTCCATCCTCGCCTGCAGCGGGAGTGGGGCGCGAATGGCTGGAAAATCCCAGCCAGTGTCTTCAAGATAATAAAACATCCCAAATTTTTTCACAATATATCAGTTAAAGATTGACGTTGAGTAACGTGAGGAGAGATTAGGACCAAAAACTTGATCAAAGAGGTAAGAAAGTCTTAAAGGAGAAGAGAGAGGATGCATGGTTCACAATGTGAAAGAAAATGGGCTGTTCTGTTTTGAAGTGAAAGACTCCTGTCAACATTATATAAAATGTAACAAATCTTAGCAGCTGCTTGAGAACTGTAATTCAACCTTGCTGCTGTGCTGACGTCCAGAAATTGTTTCAGCTTTGGTCTTGTGATTTCAAGATGTCACCAGGAGTGCCCGATTGAATTATCGGGTGGAATTTTACAAGGTTTTTGTGCCCAGCTCACGTGAAAACGGGAAAGTTCCTGATCGATTTTCCGGGCGAGTTTTCACGCCCAGTCATATGTCTCTGAAAATGTGGGCTAGACCGCTTCTTGCCGCCAGAGGCCTGCAGTGCAGATCAGAACCGCAAACTGTGCATGCGCAGGAAAAGCGGGAAAAACTTGCACAGCTTACAGAGCCCCACCCCCACCTCCCCTCACCCGCTTCCCGGGCCAGATACAGCCTCCCCCACCCCCCCCATGGACACAGAGACCCCCCCAACATTACTGATCCACTTACTCCCCCCACCCCACTACACTCCCCATACCCCCCCCCACAGAACCCCAGAAACACACACTCCTCATATCCCCACACACAGACCCCAGCAACACACACTCCCCATACCCTCCACAGCCCCCAGCAACACACTTCCCATACCCCACCCCCCACAGACCCCAGCAACACACACTCCCCATACCCCCCCACACAGACCCCCAGCACACACACTCCCCATACGCCCCCACAGACCCCCAGCTACACACACTCTCCATACCCCCCACAGACCCCGGCCACAGACGCTCCCCATACCCCCTCACACAGACCCCCAGCAACACACATTCCCCATACACCCCCCCACAGACCCCCAGCAACACACACTCCCCATACCCCCCACAGACCCCCAGCAATACACACTCCCCATACCCCCGCCACAGATCCCCAGCAACGCACACTCCCCATAACCCCCCCCAGGCCCCCAGAAACACATACTCCCCATACCCCCTACGGACCCCCAACAACACATACCTCCCATACCCCCCCCCCACACCCCCAGCAACACACACTCCCCATACCCCCCCACACATACTCCAGCAACACACTCTCCCCATACACCCCCAAACAGACCCCCAGCAACACACACTCCCCATACCCCCCCACAGACCCCCAGCAATGCACACTCCCCATACCCCCTCCCATAGACCCCCAGCAACACACACTCCCCATACCCCCCACCAACCCCCAGCAACACACACTCCCCATACCCCCCACAGACCCCCAGCAACAGACACTCCCCATGCCCCCCACCAACCCCCAGCAACACACACTCCCCATACTCCCCCACACAGACCCGCAGCAACACACACTCCCCCCCCCCCCCCCACAGACCCCCAAGCAACACACACTCCCCATATCCCTCCCGACAGCAGTGGCCACAGACAGTGCTGCTTGCCAATCCCTGAGACTGCAACACTCTCACTTCAAAGAGGTTCCAGCCCATCCCCCACCTGCAGCAATGCTTGCTGCCGCCAGCACCAGGACCCAGAGTCAGCGCTAAGGCCCGAGGTCAGCGCTCTGAGCCGGGTCCGTGGTAAGAGTCCAAAGTCTGGCCCTGTGAACAATGCCCCATACCCCCACAGGTCCCCCTGGCCCAAGCCTCAGGGGGGACCTGTGGGGGTATGGGGCATGGCCACTGCGAAACAACCCCCTCTGTGCAGCATGGAGCAGTTTGAAAGCAGAGACTTATCTTATCGTTCACCCTCCCTGCTCAAGCACCTGAATCCGACTTTTATAGAGGAGGTATTTACCTGACCGATTCCAGCTGCAGCGAACGAGGTGGTTAAGGCAGGTGAGTTGGGACGATTGGGAGTGAAACTCACAAATTACATTTTGATGAATGCAAAAAAATGCAAATTGACGGTTCGCCCGTTTTAGGTGGGCCCCCAATCACATCGATCGTTTTTTATTTTCAAAATGGGAATGGCACAAAAAATGGGCACCATTCCTGCTAGTCGCATCACGCCCGATTTACGACATTTTCCCACCGTAAAATGGGCGTGATTAAGTCGTAAAATTCTGCCCACAGTGTGACAAGCTGATACTTGTAATACTTGCCAGATACTTGAGGAGCACATTGGAAATAAAATGAAACCACTACTCAATCCCAATGCAGAGTTCACTTTCCCAAGCCATAGGGTATTTACTTTGCAATATTGTCTCTTGATTTCTCTCATTCTAACAGTAACATTCAAACCAGATTCTTTATCAACACCTGCTGGTGTAATTTTAGAAGAATGGTCCCACACATAGCAACGCAATGTTTGATCAATTAATGGTAGTTTGATTGACTAACAATGTTGGTCCGGAAATTTCAAAAATCATTCAGTCCCTGCAGTGCAGATGGAGGCCATTCAGCCCATCGAGCCTGGACCGAAACAATTCCACTCAGGCCCTATCCCCCAACCCCACGTATTTACCCTGCTAGGCTCCCTGACACTTAGTGGAATTTTAGCATGTCCAATCCACCTAACCTGCATATCTTTGGAATGTGGGAGGAGACCAGAACACCTGGAGGAAACCCATGCAGACACGGGGAGAACGCGCAAACTCCGCACAGTCACCCAAAGCCGGAATTGAACCCGGGTCCCTGATGCTGTGGGGCAGCAGTACTAATTACTGTGCCACCGTGCCACCCGCAATGCGCATACAATTTGAGTTGAGCAATGATCTCAGCAATTGTAACAAATTTTGGATAAGCATCATTTGGGTAGCACGGTGGTACGGTGGTTAGCACTGCTGCCTGACAGCGCCAGGGACCCGGGTTCGATTCCGGCTTGGGTCACTGTCTGTGTGGAGTTTGCACATTCTCCTCGTGTCTGTGTGGGTTTCGTCCGGATGCTCCAGTTTTCTCCCACAGACCAATGATGTGCGGGTTAGGTGGATTGGCCATACTAAATTTCCCCTTTATTGTCAGAGGGTAAATACATGGGTTTATGGGGATACGGCCTCGGTGAGATTATGGTCGGTGCTGACTCAATGGGCTGAATGGCCTCCTTCTGCACTGTATGATTCTATCAGGTTTAATGTCAACAGTCACTGTTGTGGACTACGTGTTCCTTAAATTCTGGAGTTCACCTAAATTGCCCAGAATCTAATTATTCAACCACCTGTAGCAGTATGATCAGAACTGTCTTTTGCATCTGTTAGTTCTGGGGGAACGGTAGGGTTATCATTGGAGAGGGGAAAGGGATGTTTCCGCAGGGCAACCCTTGCTGCAGGGGATACCTTCTCTGAACCACTGATCGGGAGCACTGTCCCTGACCACCAAGGAGTGTGCCAGAGTGTACTTGGGGGGCCTGTCTACACACCGCACCCCTGCACCCCCTCACAATGCCCACTCAAGGACCTCAATTGATTTCTGGGTGGGATGGTAATAGAGTAATAGAGGTATACAGCACAGAGCAAGGCCATTCGGCCCATCGTGTCTGCACCGGTCAAAAACAAACCAGCTAACTATTCTAATCCTATTTCCCAGTACTTGGCCCATAGCCTTGTATGACTTGGCACTGCAACTGTGCTAGGTCCTTGCAACAACAATTCAAAACAAACATCATTGCCTCCTGTTCTTTCTCCTATGTCCTGGATATTTCTCTACTTCGAACATTGATCCAATTTACCTTGAAGGAAAATCGATAAGTGAACGAAATTGTATTGCAAATTTAAAAATCTTCAAAAGTTGGGAATTGTGACTTGCTCTATTTCTCCTGAGGTACAGTTTGAGGCCAGTCCTTGGCTCAGGTGATGTGCAGCCAGTAAATGTGAGTTATACTGCCAAATCTGCATCATACTGTGGCAGGGAAAACAGAGACCCTCTCCTGTCATTCAACCACCGGATACATTAATACGTTAGCAGACGGAAAGGATCAGTCCATTTCCAGCTTTAAAATGAATTTCCAAGTATTTCCAATGAATCCTCTCGGAACTGTTTCAAAGTTCTTTTTATCCTTTTTGCTATTAAAATGTCTCAAGCGTGAAAAACAGGTGCAATGTTCATGCTTAATGCTGGTGATTTTAAACCTGTAGGGGGTCCATTCATTCCTTTGAACAGACGAGGACAGCACTGGTACGAATTTTAAAATGAATGTCTTTTGTTGAACAGAACTTAAAGAAAATTAAACCATTACAGAAGCGAAGAGAAAAAGCAAACTTTGAGACTGGCTGCTAAGCCAGTCCCTGTACTGTACTGGACACACTGAACACGAAAACAAACTGCAAGCTGAACACACAGTTCCAAACTATATGTTAATTCTTATCTAGTTATTGTGAGAGTCCTTGCAGTCAAAAGAAAACAGGTTTTGCAGATGTTGTTATCAAAATGTGTTTTGCTTGCTGGGTTCTTTTCAGGAATGCGGTCAATTTTCAGCTAACCCAGCATGCCTTATGAGTTTTAAAATGTAGTCAATTTTTTAAGCTTGGCAGAGTTAGTTGCATAGGCAGAAATATCTTAAAATGAAGCCTTTGCATAGACTGAAGCAAACAGGGCTAAGCATACATAGGATCTCTCAAAACCTCAGTTATCATAGAATCCCTACAGTGCAGAAGAAGGCCATTCAGCCCATCAAGTCTGCATCAACTCTCCAGTGAAATGTTTTAACCAGGCCCTATCCCCGTGGCCCCACATATTTATTCCACTAATTTCCTTAGCATCTTAGGACACTAAAGGACAATTTAGCATGGCCAATCCACCTAACCTGCACATCTTTGGAGTGTGGGGGGAAACCGGAGCACCTGGAGGAAACCCACGCAGAAACGGCGAGAATGTACAAACTCCACACAGTCACCCAAGGCCAGAATTGAACCTGGGTCCCTGGCGCTGTGAGGCAGCAATGCTTCTGTGCAACCGTGCCACCCCAAATACTATACTATACATTGTACACCTACAGGAAGCTTCTCCACATTGATGCTAAACAATTTATGAACTACCTTACCAGGCAGAAAACAGATTGCGCAATTTTAACCGACAAACTTTGATTTCTATTGCACCAAGCTTTAACAAAGGAATGGGAGTAGTCCATTCAGCCCCTCGAACCTCGTCTTACATTGAATTGGATCTGCACCTCAATGCCTTTTACCTGCCTTTGCTCTATATCTCTTGATGACTCTGCCGAACAAAAACCTACAGTTGATCTGCTTGGGTTTTAGAATTACACGGAATGTTTGGAGACATTGTGTTGTTAATATTTCAACAAAGTCTACCTCTCTGAGTCTTGAATATTTCCACTGTCCCAGTGTGCATTGTGTTTTGGAAATGTTTCAGATTTCCACCAGCACTGCGTGCCTCTGCTTACATTAATTAAAATGAACTTGGTGTTTTATAGATGATCAGTTTGCTCCGCTCCTATGTTCTCATTCTGTGCACACAAATTTCTGACTAGTTCCAAAACTTAAGCTTAAGTTTATTTATTAGTGTTACGAGTAGGTTTACATTAACACCACAACGAAGTTACTGTGAAAATCCCCTAGTCGCCACACTCCGGTGCCTGTTTGGGTCCACGGAGGGAGAATTTGGCATGGCCAATGCACCTAACCAGCACGTCTTTCTGACTGTGGGAGGAAACCAGGGCACCTGGAGGAAACCCACGCAGACACGGGGAGAACGTGCAGACTCCACACAGACAGTGACCCAAGCCGGGAATCAAACTCAGGTCCCTGGCGCTGTGAGGCAGCAGTGCTAACTACTCTGCTATGCCTTTTTCAGAGGTTGTGCCCAATCTGATCAGGCCAGACTATTTGGTGCTTGTGTTGTCTTAAATTATGTCCATTTTCTCTTTCGCATTCCCATTAATGAATCATTTTCTGGAGTCAGCACCACTAGGTTTGGAGCCTTTTATGGGCAGATTTAATAATTACCTGTACATTAAAGTGAACAGTTCCACAGTAGAAACATTTATATTTGCATTTGTGAAAAGCATTTCTAGAAGACATTAGTAGCACAGAGATTATGGGCTGAGTGGCCTCGTTCTACGATGTGAAATTCTACGATTCAGACTATGAGGGCAAACAATTGATGAATTATGCAACAAGACAGATGGGAATCGGTCATATGTTGTCCAAATGATTAGTTTATACATCTTCATCAGCATGAACTACATTTTGAAAGAAATAATAGCATTGAAGTCTCCCTAGACTTTAAACTCTCTAATATGACATTTGTGTCTTTAGTAGAAAGCTTAATCAATTTTGTAACATTTAAAAAAATGTATGGGTACTTCAAGCAAGTCTAGCATAAAGCTTGAAGACACTGGAGCTACAGAGCTGTGTGTGCGTACTCTGCTAGAAAGCAGAAGTGAAACTAAAACTGGATGGCATGACACACTTCCTTTCTTGTGATGTCATGCTACAATCTCTTAAAGGCATTTTGCAAAATCTCCCTTTCCTTTCCCCCCTTCCAAAGAAGCATAACTATTTACAGTACACCTTCATGTTTAGTCACCATTGCATTAATATATAGAACTAATGAATCTATGAGCCTCGAAAGCTTAGAGGGAATTTGTGGTTGGCCCAGATCTTGTATTGAAATAGGAAACTTGTCTGGGGGTTTCTTTAATTGCCCACAGTGAATTGTGGGATTGATCTTGTTCCTCATTCATTTGAGATCTCGTCCTCAATGCAAAGCGACTACATGGTGGTTGAGGTGCTGAAATGGATCTGATTTGTCCTCGGTTACACCCCACCATTGAGCCGTTGTGTGTATTAACTTCATAAAACCTTGGTTCTGAACAAATCTCCATCATTTTGGTTGGTTGCCACGTACCTTGTGTTGGATCCTGCATGCAAACGTGTTGTCCCAATTGTAAACTTGGCAATTCTGTGCCTGCATTATTGTCATGCAAGTTGTTCACCTTTCCTTGCAGTTTGAAAAGTTGCTTGGTAGTTTCTGAGAGAGTAGAATGGGTAACAGTAGGTAGATTGGTACATACTCGTCTGCCAGTTATGAATACTTGCACTTAAAGATGTCATTCTTAGATGTAACATTGCAATGCTTGTTCTGTCTATGTTTGAGAATTAGAGATTTCACCATGTGAATCATTCATTCAGCTAGACCTCGGTCTAGGGTAATGAGGAGAATAAGTAGCATGATCAATATTCCACTTCTCACACATAACCTGAAATGGCTTACCAATGATTGTGGACTGTTAGTCATAATGTTCTTTACAGGCTGTGGTGGGGGCTGGGGGGACCGGGGTCAGGAAGATCGGGACTGCCCGGTGTGGGGGAGGGTCTGAAGACCAGCAATGTGGGGTCGTGGGGCTGGCCAGCTCAATCGCTGGCCAGCATTCAGGAGGCCGGCAGTGCGGGCTACTGCACATGCATCAATCTCTGCTATGACAGATTGGCACATGCATAGTGACCCATTCAGCGCTATGCTGCTGGCCTCTTGGTGGGAATAGGCCCCGCCCCAGGTTTTTATCGTGATTCACGCTAGGGCACTCTGTGATGCGCAGAATGTGGGAGATTCATTTTGAAAATCCAGCTTAAAAAACCAGCAAGATTTACTCCAGCTTTTACGTGAATTCGGCACTTAGAATTTTTTTGGGAGAATCCCGCCCATGATTCCTGAAGGTAATGTTTCCCACTCAATGTTGGATCACATTACGGACCGAGATTTTGAAGGATATTAATCCATTTTCCTTTTGTAGTGTGAATTCTCCCAGACCTTTGAGTCAGGCATCTAGCTCACATCTGTCTGTCCTCTGGGATCATAAAATTGCAATGTCTGATATTGGTGTTTCAGTGCTTTGAAGAGGTATTGCTGGTTTTGATGCCACAGGAAAAACATTAAACAATTTCCTTAGTGATGAAGAGTTTTGGGCAAAATTGGGATCTATGAAGATAAGAAATTAAAGAGACCTAGACATCTTTGAAGAACATTGAGGATCTGGTGGAGTTGGCATGGCTTTAGTATCCTCTATTTTACTTGGATCAAGGTAAATGCCAGTGCAAGAATAAATAGAACTGACGAATTTGATCTGCTTCACATTAATGGCACATTTCAGACTGTTGAGCACAAATCCTTCATTACATGTCACTTACATCAATAGGTGCAAATTATGGTCATGTTCTTGCTTTGATCTTCCCACAACAGCAATGTCAGTGATGATACAGAAGCATCCTGGCATAGTGTATGTAATGTGGTCCATGTGAGCTTGAGAGGAATCCTGGCTAATAGAGAGTCTGAAAGGAAGTTATTGAAAACAGCATCATTGAATGGGGTATGAAATGTAGTAAACTCCTAGGGCTCCTCTGTGAAATGTACTGACCAGTAGCCATGTTTGACATCAAGTTTTGAGAATAACTTGTCACCTGAAAATCATGGATTTAACTCTTTTAATGTGGGTATTTTGTGAGGAGAAAGTTTCAAAGCTGTGTTTAAATGTTATGGATTGACGCATACTCTCATCTGCCCTTCCTTATATCACATAATTGAGCTGCACCAATCTGTGTTCTCTTGTATTTTCCCAAGGATTCCATCTTTCTCCATTTTGTCTGGTTTGATCTTCAGTTTGCCTTGTAAGTAGATGCTGCATTTATGTTGTGGATCAATAGATGGACTTGCAATCTCCTGCAAGTGTAAAGTTGTATCTTCCTTGAAACTGACAATTTTCTCGGAACATTCTGGATATTTTGATGTCAGGTCATGAACTGAGATGAGCAGAGTAAATTCTGAGGTTGATGTGCCGTGCGATGTCTGACTAATTCTAGTGAGAAATCTACCATACTGGTAGATCTGTGATCGCCAGGCCTTTAGTCTCATGATGTGCCACCTGTGCCACCCAGGAGGATTGATTGTTCTTGCATTCCAGAACTACAAAAGCTCCATGTGGAATTGGTGAACCATTGTACACTGAGATCCCCATAGCAGGAGGCTTCATCATGACTTTCCATGTCTGTGAATATGTAACTTGTAAATTTTGTGGAGGTAATATGATGGTAATTGCCCATGTGCCAATCTTGGGCAATAATGAGTAATTACCAATTTCCTTGGGCAGATAATTCAAATCTTGGCAAACACATCAGCAGGTGAGATGGTGTCTATGTTTTCCATGAGATTGATGGTGTGAAACATGCGTGCAAGGCTCTCTGCAGTTGAATCAACCATTACTCTAGTATGCGCATTTAGAAAGGAATAAACTCATTAACGATAGTCAGCATGGTTTTGTGAGAGGGAGGTCATGCCTCACTAACCTGGTGGAGTTTTTTGAAGAAGTGACCAGAATGGTTGACGAGGGAAGGGCCGTGGATGTCGTCTATATGGACTTTAGTAAAGCGTTTGGCAAAGTCCCTCATGGTAGGCTGGTGAAAAAGGTTGGATCTCATGGGATAAAGGGGGAGGTGGCTAGATGGGTGGAGAAGTGGCTTGGTCACAGAAGACAGAGGGTGGTAGTGGAGGGGTCTTTTTCCGGCTGGAGGCCTGTGACTAGTGGTGTTCCGCAGGGCTCTGTATTGGGACCTCTGCTGTTTGTGATTTATATAAATGATCTGGAAGAAGGTGTAACTGGGGTGATCAGTAAGTTTGCGGACGACACAAAATTGGCAGGACTTGCAGATAGTGAGGAGCATTGTCAGAAGCTACAGAAGGATATAGATAGGCTGGAAATTTGGGCAAAGAAATGGCAGATGGAGTTCAATCCTGATAAATGCGAAGTGATGCATTTTGGTAGAAGTAATGTAGGGAGGAGCTATACGATAAATGGCAGAACCATAAAGGGTGTAGATACGCAGAGGGACCTGGGTGTGCAAGTCCACAGATCCTTGAAAGTGACGTCACAGGTGGAGAAAGTGGTGAAGAAGGCATATGGCATGCTTGCCTTTACAGGACGGGGCATAGAGTATAAAAGTTGGGGTCTGATGTTGCAGATGTATAGAACGTTGGTTCAGCCGCATCTGGAATACTGCGTCCAGTTCTGGTCGCCACACTACCAGAAGGACGTGGAGGCTTTGGAGAGAGTACAGAGGAGGTTTACCAGGATGTTACCTGGTATGGAGGGGCTTAGTTATGAGGAGAGATTGGGTAAACTGGGGTTGTTCTCCCTGGAAAGACGGAGGATGAGGGGAGATTTAATAGAGGTGTATAAAATTATGAAAGGCATAGATAGGGTGAACGGTGGGAAGCTTTTCCCCAGGTCGGTGCTGACGTTCACGAGGGGTCATAGGTTCAAGGTGAAGGGGGGGAGGTTTAACACAGATATCAGACGGACATATTTTACACAGAGGGTGGTGGGGGCCTGGAATGCGCTGCCAGGCAAGGTGGTGGAGGCGGACACACTGGGAACGTTTAAGACTTATCTAGACAGCCATATGAACGGAGTGGGAATGGAGGGATACAAAAGAATGGTCTAGTTTGGACCAGGGAGTGGCGCGGGCTTGGAGGGCCGAAGGGCCTGTTCCTGTGCTGTATTGTTCTTTGTTCTTTGTAGTATAGACATGATGGGTTGAAAGGTCTCTTCCTCTGCCATAACCTTTCTATGGTTCTACGGTTCGATGAATTGTCTCATTGTGCACATTATCATTATTTCCTGGTTTGTCAATGGCCTTGTGGATGCGTTTCTTCTGAGGTACCAGATGATCATTCTTCTTGCTTGAACATATCATTGTGTACTGTTTGTTTAAATCAGTGCATCACTCCTTGCAATTGGATTGGCCATTGCTCTCGAACACTGTCATTGCCAATGACACTTTCTGCCACATGCCTTGTTGAACTGATGAAAAGCTGGGCATTTCCTTGGACGCATGCTGAAGGCCACTCCTTCCACTTGTCTTGCTAGGTTTTGGTGTTGCAGTGAATGTGTCAGCAATTGGATTGAGCTTAGGACCTGCAAGTTTTGTCGACCATCCTAGGGTTGTTCTTTGAGGCTATAAACATTGGGCATGTCTAGCAGATCATCATTCGCCTGTCTCGACTAAACAAACCTGATGCTAGTCCTTGCCATGTGCTGTCCTACTCAACACGAGGGATCCATCTGCTTAGCAACCCTTTACTTGAACACTTTCCCTGCATTGTGTCTTCAAAGCTCTTCTGTGCAGTCACCACACTGCAATTCTAACACTTTCCAACAGTATAACTCCCCGGCCGTCTGACCAGAGCATCAAGGGTCAGATCATGATTTGAAACACGATCTAAAACTGTTTAATATGCAATGAACCCTGCGGCCAGACTGAGGACCAAGACAGTTAGAAGACCCATGACTCCACACCATGTCATGTTTTTGTAATGATATAAAGGCACCAGTTGCTCAAAAGGGATTGGGAAACACATTGTGGGTTCATTTATTGAGACTTGGCTTAAGGAAAACAGTGAGTGGGAGAGTCGGGAGGAGAGTCGGGAGGAGGTTCGGGAAGAGAAGCAGCGAGTGGGAGATTTGGGAAGGGAAGCAGTGAGTGGGAGAGTCGGGAAGGGAAGGAGCGAATGGGAGAGTGGGAAGGGAAGGAGCGAGTGGGAGAATAGGGAAGGGAAGCAGTGAGCAGGAGAATCAGAAAGGGAAGCAGTGAGTGGGAGAGTCAGGAAGGGAAGGAGTGATTGGGAGAATTGGGAAGGGAAGCAGTGAGTGAGAGAGTTGGGAAAGGAAGGAGTGAGTGGGAGAGTTGGGAAGGGAAGCAGTGAGTGGGAGAATTGGGAAGGGAAGCAGTGAGTGGGAGAGTTGGGAAGGGAAGCAGTGAGTGGGAGAATTGGGAAGGGAAGGAGCGAGTGGGAGAGTCGGGAAGGGAAGGAGAGTGGGAGAATTGATCCATAAATAATTTCAGATTTTTGTAATGCACCACTGTTTCTTTATAATTATTTAGGTGCAAAAGACTTGAAGTCATGGACTTTTGTTATTCCTGTTGTTGGGAGTCTAAATTTTTTTCAGAGTGAATGCAGTCCCCAGTATGACTGAAGCTATGATCCTCTGAACAAAGCCACTGGATTTATTTTCCTTGGCCGATAGTTATCGATTGTTCAGAAAGAGGCATCTATTGTTACTTTTCAGCTTTATTCCCGACTGTGCTTGCTGTAGCTTCAGACCGCATGTGCCAATGAGATATTTGCAAGCTTCAATCACAGAGAGGCTACCTGCTGACCTCACCCTCAGTTCACAACCCTCCCCCCACTTACTGTTCCTCCGATTGGCATCGCTGCATGGCACAGGACATCAGAGTTATAGTCAGAATAACATATAGGACACCAGAGTCAGTCCCAGGCTGGAGTCTCCCCTCTCTAAGGTCACCATTACTGTTTCAGACATTGTGACCCCCAAATTCCATTCTGTAACCCCACTGGTAGTCGTGAAGCATGGTTTGGGAATACCTGTTCTAGATGTTTCTCTCAAGTGTTTGAGGATGGCTGGAGGGTTACCTTGTAAAAAAGTTGTATAAATCAGATGCAGTCTTTCTCCTTCCCAGTCCCTACCGAACCTGTTCTTTTCTCTTTGTTGCAATTGCTGCACCATGATTTTCCAATGTGAAGAAATAGACTTGCATTCACATATGATTGGCTGCGTTTATTCCCAATGCCAGTCTTTTATAGTAGCTATTCAGAGCGGTATGCACATGCACACCTGATTGATGTATAGTAGCACCACTCACACTGTATGGTCTCTATCCATTTTTCCACCCTTCCATCCATCCTTCATCTCACAGAATGGCAATAATGGTTCAATTGCATTCCCATTAGCCATGAATAGTGGTCAAAGCAATGGCATTGAACATCACCTCTGCTTTCGATGTGACAGCCAGCGTGCGATTGCCTTTCCATCCTGCTCTGAGTAATGAAGCTGATGCATTGGCTTATTGAATGTGACAGGCCCAGCACATAAAGATTAGCTGTGCTGTAATTAAATGTGCTGTAGCCAGCAGAGTGTTTGCTGATATTTCTTCATGCAGAAGCAGCGGCGGCAGCGGTGGCAACAGAGCTGGTGGTACATTTCCCCACTTTGATCCTGCAGTGACAAAGCAGCACCATCTATGCAATGTGCTGCCGCCCAGCTACCACTGACAAAGATGAAAAATCAAAACGGTATCATTTCACAGAGCAACGCACTTTGCCCAGCACAGAGTGATGGAATACATCTCTAACTTATACACTAAAATCCTCTCAGATAGCCATAAAGCAATGCATGGCACTCTTTCAAAGAGTTCTCCCCTGATGTCCTGGTCCAATATTCAATCCCTCAATCAACATCACTGAATACAGATGATCTGGCTGTTATCAGATTGGTGTTTTTATTGCTAAACAGAAATTGGCTGCCACATTGCCTACATTACAGCAGTGACAAGCACTTCAAAAGTATTTCAGAAGCTGTAAACTAAAGGGTTTTGGGAAGTCCAGAGGATGCTCAGGGGGCTATTTAAGAGAAGTTTTACTCTCTCTATCATCCCAGTGGTTGTCAGTGTATAAGAGACTGGGTTGGAGATTCCTGCCAAAAGCACAATGATAAATTAAATCAAGAAATAACCCCCAGTGAAAATTTTCTGCAATGCCCAATTCAAAGTGCAGCAGAAATACAGAGACAGGGTACAACCAGTAAAATAAAAACTGTTCTGGAAGACTACCACCAGTTGTGATTCCAATTGCCAGTGCACTAAGCTAACTTGTCTTCTGTGCTGCATTCATCTTCGTCAGCAGTGACCCAAGGTGAGAGGGGGAAAGTTTAAGGGAGATACGCGGGGGGAAGGTTTTCACACAGGATGTGGTGGGTGCCTGGAATGCACTGCCAGAGGAGATGGTGGAAGCAGGTATATTAGCAACATTTAACAGGCATCTGGATGGGTACATGAATAGGGAGGGAATCATAGAATCCCTACAGTACAGCAGGAGGCCATTCGGCCCATTGAGTCTGTACTTACCACAATCCCACACAGGCCCTGTCCCTGTAACCCTACACATTTACCCTGCTGATCCCCCTGACACTAGGGTCAATTTAGCATGGCTAATTAACCTAACCTGCACATCTTTGGACCGTGGGATGAAGCCAGACCACTCGGAGGAAACCCACTCAGACACGGGGAGAATGTGCAGACTCCGCACAGACAATGACCCAAGCCGGAATTGAACCTGAGTCCGTGGCACTGTGGGACAACAGTGCTGACCACTGTGCCAACGTGCCGCCCGGAATGGAGGGATACGGACTGAGTAAGGACAGAAGGTTTTTTTAAAAGTTTATTTAGGGCATCATGATCAGCACAAGCTTGGAGGGCCGAAGGGCCTGGTCCTGTGCTGTACTTTCCTTTGTTCTAAAGATAGCAAAATAGTCATTGCTACTTATGGTGTTCAATCATATTCTAGCAATATTGTCAGGATGTTAATACATACAGTGTATTAACATTGAACTATTCTTCTCAAAATAGAATCAGAATGGCTTGGGTGTGAATCATTGCAGCGATTAGTCACTGGGCTCTGAATTTCAAGTCTTGTCACTAAGAAATCCATATAAATAATAAAAACAAAAAATGCTGGAAAATCTCAGCAGATCTGGCAGCATCTGTGGAGAGCCAAACAAGAGTTAACATTTCGAGTCCCTATGACTGCTTCTCTGCCTATAGGTGCCATCAGACCTGCTGAGATTTTCCAGCATTCTCTATGTTAATTTCAGATTTTCACAGTATTTGGCCTTTATGGTCCATATAAATACTTTGTTTGTTTTGTAAAGAGTGCAACTCTGCTTACTTAAACACAGCAAACATAGGGAAATTTGGCAACACTCAAAGCATGAGGCTCTCCAAATATTATTGGTGTTTAACCAATTAAAATTTAATTGGTGTTCATAAAAGCTCAAAATTTATCACTACATGGGTGAACTCCGTGCTGTCTGTTCAAAGAGGACCAGGATGGCCATTGTGACATTGGCCTCCGACTCTCCAACTTTCCTATATTTCGCTGCCTTTCCAATTCTGCCCTCTTTCTGATTGCCATCATTTTATCATTAGCTTCTGAGCATTAGGCTCTGGAATTTCCTTCCCAAATCTCTCTAGAATCATAGAATCCCTACAGTGCAGAAGGAGGCTATTCATTCCATCGAGTCTGCACCAACAATTCCACCCAGGCCCTATCCCCGTAACTCTACATATTTACCCTGCTAATCCCCTGACACTAAGGGTCAATTTAGCATGGCCAATCCAACTAACCTGCACATAGAAACATAGAAAAACTATAGCACAAACAGGCCCTTCGGCCCCACAAGTTGTGCCGAACATATCCCTACCTTCTAGGCCTACCTATAACCCTCCATCCTATTAAGTCCCATGTACTCATCCAGGAGTCTCTTAAAAGTCCCTATTGAGTTTGCCTCCACCACCACTGACGGCAGCCGATTCCACTCACCCACCACCCTCTGTGTGAAAAACTTCCCCCTAACATTTCCCCTGTACCTACCCCCCAGCACCTTAAACCTGTGTCCTCTCGTAGCAGCCATTTCCACCCTGGGAAAAATCCTCTGAGAGTCCACCCGATCTATGCCTCTCAACATCTTATATACCTCTATTAGGTCACCTCTCAACCCAGGTCTCTCCAAGGAGAAAAGACCGAGCTCCCTCAGCCTATCCTCATAAGGCATGCCACTCAATCCAGGCAACATCCTTGTAAATCTCCTCTGCACCCTTTCAATCATTGGATCCCATGTCCACGTCCTTCCTGTAATGAGGCGACCAGACCTGAGCACAGTACTCCAAGTGGGGTCTGACGAGGGTCTTATATAGTTGCATCATTATCCCCAGACTCCTAAACTCAAACCCTCGATTGATAAAGGCCAGCACACCATACGGCTTCTTAACCACCTCCTCCACCTGCGGGACCGATTTTAGAGTCCTATGGACCCAGACCCCAAGGTCCTTCTGATCCTCTACAGTACTAAGAGTCTTTCCCTTAATATTGTACTCCTTCATCCCATTTAACCTGCCAAAATGGACCACGACGCATTTATCTGGGTTGAAGTCCATCTGCCACTTCTCCGCCCAGTCTTGCATCCTATCTATGTCCCTCTGTAACTTCTGACGTCCCTCCAGACTATCCACAACCCCACCAACCTTCGTGTCATCGGCAAACTTACCAACCCATCCCTCCACTTCCTCATCCAAGTCATTTATGAAAATGATGAACAGCAAGGGTCCCAGAACAGATCCCTGGGGCACACCACTGGTGACCAACCTCCATTTAGAAAAAGACCCATCTATACACACTCTCTGCCTCCTTTGGGCAAGCCAGTTCTGGATCCACAGGGCAGCAGCACCTTGGATCCCATGTCCTCTCACTTTTTCTAGAAGCCTTGCATGGGGGACCTTATCGAACGCCTTGCTAAAATCCATATAAACCACATCTACCGCTTTCCCTTCATCAATGTGTTTAGTTACATTTTCGAAGAACTCCACCAGGCTCGTAAGGCACGATCTGCCTTTGACAAAGCCGTGCTGAGTATTCTTGAGCATACTAAACCTCTCTAAATGCTCATAAATCCTGTCCCTCAGGATCTTCTCCATCAGCTTACCAACCACTGAGGTTAGACTCACTGTTCGATAATTTCCTGGGCTATCCCTATTCCCCTTCTTGAAAATAGGAACCACATCCGCAATCCTCCAATCCTCCGGCACCTCTCCCGTCTCCATCGATGACGCAAAGATCATCGCCAGAGGCTCTGCAATCTCTTCCCTCACCTCCCATAGTAACCTGGGGTACATCCCATCCGGACCCGGTGACTTATCTATCTTGATGCCATTCAAAGATTCCAGCACAACCTTTTTTTTAAAGTCCACATCTTTGGAGTGTGGGAGGAAACTGGAGCACCTGGAGGAAACCCACTCAGACACGAGGAGAACATGCAAACTCCAAACAGACAGACACCTGAGGCCGGAATCGAACCAGGTCCCAGGAGCTGTGAGGCAGCAGTTCTAACCACTGTGCCGCCATGCTGCTTAGATGGCTTATCCATCTCTCCATTTTCCTTCAAGCCCCTGCTTAAAAATCTTTGACCAAGCTTATCAATATTACCTTATGTGTCCAGGTATCAAATTTAGTTTGAGAATGTTCCTGTCAAATGCCCTGTCATACTTTATTCTGTTAAAGGCTACAATAGAAATGTCTTCTGGAGTCAAATGGGAAGATTCCCAACCCTCAAGTCAAAAGCCAACCACTCTTGAGACCCTCGATGAGCAAGACTGGCTTGTAGAGTCCTTGAATCATGTGGATTTGCCTGGTCTAAATATTGGATTAACAAGTAACCCCTGGAATCCCTAAAGGACCTATCCCTGGCTATATCTTATTTCTGATCAACATCCCGCCTCATGGCAACATCAGCAAAACTGCACAGCGTTAGATTTTTACACGTCCGCTGAAGACACCCAGCTTTACCTTACCACAACCTCTCTTGATCCCACCAGTGACTTTAAGCCGCAGAATGCATGTCCAAACATCAGAAATGTACTCCTGTTGAATATTGGGAAGACATAAGTCATCCCAGCAGAAAACTCTGCTCCCTAAGCACCAATTCCATCCTTCTCCATGGCAACTGTCCAAAACTAAACCAGACTGCTCACAAGCTTGGTGACATATTTGACACTGCGGTGAGTTTCTGACCACATATCTACTCTGTATTGACACAGGTTTACAAACTTCATTAGAAACACAAAACGCATTTACTCATGAGGAAAACTATAGAGAGGCAAGCAGCCCACCAACTGATCCAGTCCCTGTGTGTCTTCTACAGGCCTAGAGCCGAAAAGAGGGCTCCACCCCATGGGGTGATTACCCACTCTCATCCTAATTGGTCCCTCAAGCCAGGTGACCCTCTTCTGCTGTGTTGCCCTTAAAGGGACAATCACCACAGATCGCCACAAAAGCCATCACTAATTTCCAACTCTGTAACATCGCCTGTTTCAGCTGTCAAAACGCTCACACGCCTTTGTCACTTCTAGACTTGATTACTCCAATGTTGTCCTGGCTAGTCTCCATAAACTTGAGGTCATCTAAACCCCTGTGCCCTAATTCATACCAAGCCTATTCACCATCACCCATGTTTTCGCTGATCTACATTGCCTTCCGTTTAAACAATGCCTCAGTTTTAAAATTCTCACCCTTGTGTTCAAAACCCCATATGGCCTTGCCCTTCCCTATCTCTGTAATCTCCTCCAATCCCATAGCCTTCCTAGGTCCTTTAATTCTGTCCTCCTGAGCTTCCCAATTTTAATCATTCCCTTATTGGGGTCTGGGCCTCCAGCTATCTGGCTCCTGAACTTTGAAATTCCCTCCCCACACCTCTCTTTTTCTCAGGCTCTTTCCTCCTTTAAGTTCCTCCTTAAAACCTACTTCCTTGACCAAGCTTTTGCTCATCTGCCTCAATATCTCCTTAAGTGGCCCCTGTGAAGTGCCCTGAGATGTTTATCCTGTTAAAGGTCCGATATAAATACAAGTTGTTGCTATTTTTCTGAATTGCCCCAAGTCTAATCTGCCAATGACAGCCATGTCACCTCGAAGCCAACCCAATCTCTGTTTATCTCCTCCCTTTGCCAGCGGTTAGCTATTTGATCATTAGACAGCCGACAAGCACTGGTTTAAATTCTTCCTTTGACTTCTCTAATCAGCCTTCCAAATGATACATATCTGCTGGCATTTGACACTCTGACACTCTGAGTGATGACTAGTTCAAAGTTGGCAGCAGTTATCTTCGCCCCTACAGCTGATCGCTCGGACAGAAAGCACTGATTCTGAGATGTATGGGTAAATCATGGTGGGCACTGCAGAGTTTAGTGAGCAACTAGTTGCAGTGTTTCTGTAAGTACAGGTATTCCTGCAGCCAACTTAGCCTGGCTAAAAGGCACGTTGGGTATAAAACGCTGAGACTTCAGCAATTCATCCGAACAAAACATCTGAATGTCGTAGGATCACATATTGCAGCCCAGAAACAGGCCATTTGGCCTAACTGGTCTATGCCGTCACTCATTCCCCACACAAGCCTCCCGATCCATTTTTCTTCAATGGCAATTTGAATCTTCAACATTGTAAAACATCCATCAGTGCTTCATAAGCGGCAGGGTGGCACAGTTGCCTTACAGTGCCAGGGACCTGGATTCGATTCCGTCTTGGGTCACTGTCTGCGTGGAGTTTGTACATTCTCCCCATGTCTGAGTGGGTTTCCTCCGGGTGCTCCGGTTTTCTCCCACAGTCCAAAGATGTGCGGGTTAGGTTGATTGGCCATGCTAAATTTCCCCTTAGTGTCCCAAGATGTGTAGGTTTGGGGGATTAGCAGGGTAAATAGGTGGGGTTACGGGGATGGGATCTGGTGGGATTGTTGTCAATGTAGGCTCGATGGGCTGAATGGCCTCCTTCTGCACTGTAGGGACTCTATGAGTCTATGAATTTCATTGAAGAGATATAAAAACAGGATTTGGAATTTAGGAATCGGGTATAGATACAGAAGCATAGCAGAAGGGGCAAAGCCGATTTACCAGGATGATACCTGAACTTAGAGTTCCAAGTCTCAGGAAAGATTTAAATGTAAGTTACATGAGGATAGACTGAAAGGGTGAGATGAAGATGGCTGGGGCGAGGGGTCTGTGTGTGTGTGTGTGTGTGTGAAGGGGTGGGGGGTACAAACACAGATATGGATCAGCTGGATTGAATCGCTCTCTATGTTATGGGTACTCTGCATAATTCTACGTAAAAGCAATAATGAGAAGACGAATGTTCAATTCTAGAAAACCAGCAGCTGAGGGACAGAGCTGGAACTAATCTTTGCATACTTTTATATTTATTTACAGAGTTGCACATTATAAGCATATGCCTCAGAATGCAACTACCACATTCTTTAGGATAAAGGCAAAATACTGCAGATGTTGGAAATCTGAAATAAAAACAGAAAATGGTGCTGGTGAGGCCACACCTGGAGTACTGTGCACAGTTTTGGACTCCTGACTTGAGAAAGGATATACTGTTACTGGAGGGGGTGCAGAGGAGATTCACTAGGTTGATTCCAAAGTTGAGAGGGTTGGCTTATAAGGATAGACTGAGTAGACTGGGATTATACTCATTGGAAGTTAGAAGAATGAGGTTGGGGGGGGATCTAATAGAAGCATATCAAAATACGAAGGGAGAAGATAAGATAGAAGTAGGGAGGTTGTTTCCACTGGCGGGTGAAACCAGACTAGGGGGCATAGCCTTAAACTAAGGGGAAGCAGATTTAGGACTGAGTTAAGGAGGAACTTCTTCAGCAAAGGGTTGTGAATCTATGGAATTCCCTGCCTAGTGAAGCAGTTGAGGCTACCTTATAGAATGTTTTTAGGGCAAGGATAGATAAATGTTTGAACAGTAAGGGAATTAAGGGTTATGGTGAGCGGGCGGGTATGTGGAACTGAGTCCATGAAAAGATCAGCCATGATCTTATTGAATGGAGGAGCAGTTTGGAGGGGCCAGATGGCCTACTCCTGTTCCTAGTCCTTATGTTCTTATGCTAAATACGGAAAAAACTCAGCAGGTCTGGCAGCATCTGTGGAGAGAGAAACAAAGTTAATGTTCCGAGTCCGATATGAACCTTTTTCGGAACTGGAGGGGAAGGTAGAAGGGGGAAGGGGTAGAGTCATAGGGCGGGATTTTACATTTTTACGTTTGCCCCAAAACTGTAAAATCCCACCCGAGGTCAACAGGCCTTTCCCTGTTCCGCCCCTCTCCCGCTCCGATTCCCATGGCAGGCGGGGCAGTAAAATTCCAGCCATTGAGTCATACAGTGCAGAAAAGGCTCTTTGGCCCGTCAAGCCTGCACTGACAATATCTACCACTAAAGGTGTGCTAATTCCATTTTCCTGCACTTGTCCCATATCTTTGAATATCATATTTCAAGTGCTTATCGAAATATACAGAGGTAGGCGGAGCAAAATAGATCAGGGGTAGGTTGGAGGGCAGAAGAGATTAAATTACAAAGGTGTCATGGAACACAAGATGCAGAGAGAGGTAATGATAGTGTAAAAGACAAAAGCCTTGCTCCAGAGCAGGTGTTAATAGCAGAATAAAGGTCCGCGCTGTCTCAAAGCAGAATAGCACAACGTGTTAATTGTAGAAAAAGTGGTCAGCACTGTAAAACATGAGAGAGTGGAAAATTTTGCCTGTGTCTATTTATAGGAGCATAATGGAATCCTCAGTCAATCTGAATACAATGAATATAAAATTAACAAAGAATGCATGTCATGCGGATCCCAGATCTGAGGTTTGAGACTGTTGTGGCAATCACATGCCTAATTTCAGCCTCAGGGTCCCCGTACCTCACTGGATACATACACAGCGTAAGTAAAACACTTTGGAGTTTACAAGCTCGAAAGCTTGTGTGGCTTTTGCTACCAAATAAACCTGTTGGACTTTAACCTGGTGTTGTTAAACTTCTTACTGTGTTTACCCCAGTCCAACGCCGGCATCTCCACATCATACATACACAGCAACAGGAATGTCTTCATTTCCCTGGCATGGTTAGGAACGTTTCAACAGGAACAAACACTTTCATTATGATTTTAAATTTTACACAATGCCTATTTCGTAAAACCGGGATGATACCTACATTCCAAGGAAAAGAAAGCAGGGTTTATATTTATATTGTGTCTTCCACGACCTCCGGACACTGCAAAACAATGAAAATGGGTGGGATTCTCCGGCAGTGCGTGCCCCAAGATCGGAAATTCCCACCTGAGCTCAACGGACCTTCAGATGGTCTACCGCATTTTCTGTCTCGCCCGCCACGATTCCGGCGACGAGCTAGACAGGAGAAATTCGGCCAATGATATACTTTTCAAAGTGGAGTCACTGTTGTACTGGCGGAAATTCAACAGTCAATTTACACTCAGCAAGCTCCCACCAACAGCATTGTGATAACAACCAGATCATCTCTCTTAATGATGGATGAAAAATAGTTTTATACCATTAGTGAAATGGTGCAGCAACTAAAGGCTTGATCTCAGCAATTCAGAGCACCAGTTCAAGTCACATTATGCTACCCCAGAACTAGAACCATGGGAACATGTTCAGTAGGTTACGTTGGTGCAGAGATCATTTCTATTCCAGTGTGAGCACTTGTTCCATGAACAATCTACAGTGAACTATCACTGATCCAGAAAATCAAAAAGATTCTTTCCAGACAATAGCTACCACTGTTCTGCTGGATGAAAGAACCTTGTCTTATACTGAAAAGCGGTATAATGTCTTTGTATTTCGTAGAAATACTTTCACTCACTCAGTGATGAGCCGCACGTTGTTCTCTCCAATTATGCTAGGTCCTATCAGTCGTGTCACTGGCCCGTTCTACAACTTACATGACTCATTTATCCCTGTTCGGTGGAGGGGAAATATTTTCTGCGTATTAACCCAGATGAAGAAACACTGCAGAAGTGTCTCAGTCAGTTGGTTATGTACTGACCTTGGAGAAAGAAAAGGACAAAGAACTTGCAGTCACGTATTGTTATAGCCGCGAGGCTACGACAACAACTCGGCAGGTGAAAGCTAAATAAAGTAATTTATTGTGAGGTGAACTATAAACAGAGCAGAGTGATGAATGCAACCTTACTCTCCAACTCTCGGGCTCCAACTGAGCGACTGCCCGCTCCTGGACCCACGTTCTCCTCTGCGATTGGCCCAGGTTTGTGCGCTCCACTGCGATAGGCCCATTGGGTCATGTGACCCACCATCATTCGCCCTTTAAAGAGGCCGCTACTACATATATGCTTCTAATAACCCCAGGACATCTCAAAGAGGTTTTCCATCAGTTAAGCATTTCTGAAGTGCTTGTTAAATTCATTTTTACAGGATCTAGGCCAGCATTTATTGCATATCAGAAGGTGAAGGCGAGCCATCTTCTCGAACCGCTGCAGTCCTTGAGGTGTAGGTACATTAGCAGTGCTGTTAGGGATGGACTTCCTGGATTTTGACCCAGCGACAATGAAGGAATGGCAATATATTTCCAAATGGCTTGGAGCGGAACCTCCATGTGGTGGAGTTCCCAGGTATCTGCTGCTCTTGTCCTTCTAGATAGTAGCAGTCATAGGTTTGCAAGGTGTAGTCACTGTTATAATGGGTGCAATTTTCCAGTCGTTCACACTGGCAGGATTTTCTGGTCCTGCTGCAGTGAACGGAGATAGGGCTGAGCACCAAATTCACTGCCCTCGCTTGCAGTGGTGACAGAGCATGAATGGTTGGAAAATTTTGGCCAATATCACTAAAAGAGATCACCTGGTTATTATCGCAATGCTGTTGGTGGGAGCTTGCTGTGCGTAAATTGACTGCTGCATTTCCTTCGACACAACAGTAGCTACACTTTGGAAAGTATGTCATTGGCCACAATTCTCCCATCTCACCCGCCATGGGAGCAGGTGGGACAGAAAATGCAGCGGACCATCTGAAAGGTCCATTGAGCGTGGGCGGTTGGGGAAAACATAGCAGCTAATTTGCACACAGCAAGATCCCACAAACAACAATGTGATAAGACCAGCTAATCTGTTTTTTGGTGATGTCTGTTGAGGGGTAAATATTGCCCAGGACACCAGGGGAGGTCCCCCCTCTTCTATAGTGCCGTTGGATCTTTCCACCTGAGAGAGTGGACAACGATGTTGGTTTAACAAGTCACCTGCAAGATGACGTGTTATGGTTCAGGTCAGAAACTCCAAAGTGTTTTACAAAGCCCACCCGAATCATAAGTTTTGCATCTTGAATTTGGCCAGGAGAAGCTTGAGATGTTTCACTTCAGGTATGATTCAAGTGACCCACGAGGGAGCTTTTATCAAACAAAGTTTATTTAAGAATATAGTTAACATGTATAGTAAGAAAATTACCAACAACTTTTATGAATTACAAATAAGAAACAAAACAACCACTATAATGTATAACTCTGAATGAATATCTCAAATGTGTTCTAGTTAAAATCAAAATACAATAAACAAAACCATTTAAACAGATTTATCACTTCACAGGCTAAAGCTCACATAATACTGGAATCCAGTTCCCTGGGTTGAATGCTGATTTCAAATGATCTTGAAAACTCAGAGCAGCTTGTGGTCTTCAGCTCCCTAAAACACCAAAACACAGATTTTTTTTACTGCAAGATGGCAAACAAGATGTGCTTTCAGCTAACTGGTAAAATAAAAGGCAGAGAAAGAGAGAGACTTGTTTCAACTATGCTCCGAACACTGCAGCCAAGACGAAACTAAAAACAACCCTTGTCATCTGACCAACACACAGTTTGTTTTTCCTCCTCCCACTAATTACATCACCTAAGGCTGTGAGCTGAGAAACACTGACTGTGAGAGCTGCAGAGATCATGATTTTTTAAAAAATCTCTTAAAGGGACACTAACATCACAAACTGTACAGCCTCCTTTGGTACAAGAACTTAGATCCTGCCTTCAGATCTTTCCCCATGGAGCTACAGCTGAGCCTAAACAGATTTTTCTTTAAAATAAAAAAAACTTGATCCAAACTTGACCAAAGATTAAAAAGATCGATTGAATCAGGAGATAAGAGATTATTTTGTACCAAGCTGGTGGGGAGAGGGCTTTAAACCTGCAAAGACTGTAAGAAAGGACCGAACACTGAGGGATATCAGGAGCTCGACGTGAGTTAGATAAGAAGGTTCAATCAAATCCAGATCTATGACAGACGTCGAATTCTTACAAAGAAACTGCAATATGGGATTTAAACTTATCCCGTTATCAGCTTTAAACTTCCACATAAACATGGAGCACTAATCACATTCATTCGCATTGTTCCCTTCAGCCCCTTTTTAAAATCTATTTGTCCAATCGAAACCTGAATGTTGACATAAGCTGGAATCACACCAGACCCTTGGCGATGGGTTGGAAGGCAGGAAGGCTGGCAAGATAGCATGGGAAGTTGCCGGGCATTAAGCCCAATGTCTTCCTGCTGCCATGCTAGCAGTGGGCTGCTTGCCTGAAGATGGATTGAGCCACATAAGTGACCAATTAATGACCTCTTCCTGCCTCCACTTGTCTACTACTAGCAGTGGGGTGGGGGTGTATGCCACCCTGTGGGGAGACAATCCATTCTATGACCCACTAAGGGAACCCCCAACAGCAAAGGGCATCCCATAATAACTGCACCACCTATCCTCAGTGAACCATCCATGCAGGGGCATACCCAGTGCTGTGAGACCCCAGTTACCTGACTTCAAGGGCACACAGTCATTGATGCACCCTCATCCTCAAGGTGCAGCCCCAGCAATGGCTTCCGCTGACGGTGGCGCTGCTGGCTCTCTGATGGGGTCGGCAGCTTTTGGAGGCTGGCCGCTGTCCTTATTAGGGACGACAATCGTGGTGGCGGCCATCTTAGTTGGCCACTACTGAGAATTTGCCTCCCTGGTTCCCGCAGCAGGCTGAAGTGGGGTCACCTCTTGCTCTCAGTCCTGGCAGGAGGAAATCAGCCTCAGTCATACAATTCAGCCCATTGTTTGTGTCTCAACATCTATCCCATCCCAGAAAACCTTTCTTCACACTGAGTATAACCTACAAGCAAAATTAACCCCCCCCCCCCCCAAGAGAATAGTGGTGGCTGAAATCCTGAAGTTATTAAAAAAACAATCTGAGAAATTGCACATTCTTTCTTTGTGGGTGTCATAAGTCCTTGGAGGTGGAAGTTCCTTCACCAATATTCCTTTATTTACAAGACTGAACAACACTGTACAGAGTGCTATCAGTATGCAGTCAGCACCCAGAGTGCCAGAGGAACTGACACTCTTGTTTAAGTACAGAGCATGGGGCTCCCTGATTGGACCTTCAATTTGGCCCTTAATCAGGGAGTTCATATTCAAGCAGGCCAACCTCAATTGCCTGATTAGAATCGTTACAGTGGGTGAGTTAGGAACACCCCAAAGACCTTGGATTCTCCGTGTGGTCCATTATGTTAAAATAGGAGACTGTGGAACCCGACCTGATTTCACTTGTGGGCAGCACGGTGGCAGTGGTTAGCACTGCTGCCTCACAGCACCAGGGACCTGGGTTCAATTCCCGGCTTGAGTCACTGTCTGTGGGGAGTTTGCCCATTCTCCCTGTGTCTGCGTGGGTTTCCTCCGGGTGCTCCGGTTTCCTCCAAAAGACAGGCCAAAAGACGTGCTGGTTAGGTGCATTGGCCACGCTGGATTCTCCCTCAGTGTACCCGAACAGGCACCAGAGTGTGGCAACTGGGGGATTTTCACAGTAACTTCATTGTAGTGTTAATGTTAGCTGACTTGTGACACTAATAAAAAAACTTTACAAATATTGTTCGCTTTAACTTCTTCAGCAGAAGTTCTTTTTGTTAAGCAAAGGCAGGTGTACAGAGTCCAGTCATAGATCAGCCATGATCTCATTAAATGGTGGAACAGGCTTCATGGCCTGAATGGCCTACTCCTGTTCCTATGTCAATTTCATCCAATGTCAGACAAAGAATGTCTTCTTGGTAATGCCGTGAGTACAAAAACTCTGGGTCTTTCAAGAGACATTTGAGCATCGCAGATTCTGACGAAAGGATAAACTTGACAGGCCAAATGGCCTCGTTCAGATATACATACTTCTGTGAATCATCTCTGTATCTGCCGATCATTTTTCCCTCTGTAAGAGGAGTTTTCTGAGATTCCCCCTGAGGTGCCCTGTATTTGTTGACCTCACTCAGCTAATACACAGACTGTGAAAGACAGCATATAGTTAAAGAATGAAAAGGAATTTATTTGCTAATGCATGCATCAGGAGAGAGATATTGTCAATGAGGGTTGATAGTCCTCTCTGAGTTAATATTGCAAGGTAAAATTATTATATTATTCTGAACATTTCAATATCCCACCTAGTCTCATCAATCAGACTGGAGAGTTCAATCACAACATTACACATTATTACCTTAGCCAATAGCATTCCACCTGTCACCAGGAATAGATTATTAGCTTATTTCCCATGTAGGTTCCTTCCCCTTTATCTAGGAAACATAACCCATGTTACCAGTGTCCAAGGCCATAGTTAACATCTATGATTTTTAATTGGTGAAAGGAGACACTCTTTCGCTGGAACCTGGGCCTCCTTTATCAGCTTGAGAGACTGTTCCAGCCTTGCTACCCATGAACAAATTTACTCCCTTAAATAGCAAGCCTATGATTCAACTTGTTTTCGCGTATCCAAAAACAGATAAAACAAGCTGCCTTTCTAAGCTCCATTGTATTAAAAGAGGTTGGTCTGTCCGCCACTGTGTTGATGTGGAGATGCCGGCATTGGACTGGGATAAGCACAGTAAGAAGTCTCACAACACCAGGTTAAAATCCAACAGATTTATTTGGTAGCACAAGCCACAAGCTTTCAGAGCGCTCCTCCTTCATCAGGTGAGTGGGAGTTCTGTTCACAAACAGGGCATATAAAGACACAAACTCAATTTACAAAATAATGGTTGGAATGTGAGTCTTTACAGGTAATCAAGTCTTAAAGGTACAAACACTGTGGGTGGAGAGAGGGTTAAGCACAGGTTAAAGAGATGTGTATTGTCTCCAGCCAGGACAGTTAGTGAGATTTTGCAAGCCCAGGCAAGCCGTGGGGGTTACAGATAGTGTGACATGAACCCAAGATCCCGGTTGAGGCTGTCCTCATGTGTGCAGAACTTGGCTATCAGTTTCTGCTCAGTGATTCTGCGTTGTCGTGTGTCGTGAAGGCCGCCTTGGAGAATGCTTACCCAAAGATCAGAGGCTGAATGCCCGTGACCGCTGAAGTGTTCCCCAACAGGAAGAGAACACTCCTGCCTGGTGATTGTCGAGCGGTGTTTATTCATCCGTTGTTGTAGCGTCTGCATGGTCTCCCCAATATACCATGCCTCGGGACATCCTTTCCTGCAACGTATCAGGTAGACAACGATGGCTGAGTTGCAAGAGTATGTACCGCTGAGAATTGCTGAGCAGAAACTGATAGCCAAGTTCCGCACACATGAGGATGGCCTCAACCGGGATCTTGGGTTCATGTCACACTGTCTGTAACCCCCACAACTTGCCTGGGCTTGCAAAATCTCGCTAACTGTCCTGGCTGGAGACAATACACATCTCTTTAACCTGTGCTTAACCCTCTCTCCACTCACATTGTCTGTACCTTTAAGACTTGATTACCTGTAAAGACTCACATTCCAACCATTATTTTGTAAATTGAGTTTGTGTCTTTATTTGCCCTGTTTGTGAACAGAACTCCCACTCGCCTGATGAAGGAGCAGCGCTCTGAAAGCTAGTGGCTTGTGCTACCAAATAAACCTGTTGGGTTTTAACCTAGTGTTGTGAGACTTCTTACTGTACCACTGTGTTTCCCATCATGCTGCATTTAGAATGAAGTTGGCCAAGACGCACAATACATATATATGGAAAATACAATTTAAGCTTATAATACTTGGTTAATTTGTGGTTGTACAGTTTAGAATATCTTTGCAGTTTATAATACCTTTGCATATTTTGTTCCAGGCACATTGTGAATTCTCACTGTATATATAAAACACTTTATAATTACCTTAATCTAGTCTACTTTTTATAGTAGAACTAAAATGAAGGGCCTCATACTAAGGATTCTGTACTACTGCCATCACCCCCTTTCAACAGTAAGTTTTGGTGATATTATGAAGAGTTAGTAGATACTAATATCATCTGTCGTCTCAGTGCCACACCTGCTGTTTTGGTCGCAAAGGGATATCGGCTCTTTATGTGCATACATTCAGCAAACAGTGTTGGGTCATTTATGAGGGTCTGTAGTGAGGGGGTTAGGGGTTTGCGCTGGAAGCATGCAGAGTAAGCAGATTATAATGTCAATCAGTGTGTAATGTTAATTGAATGCCAGTGGCTCTTTCTTAACCTCACACAGCTGAACAAGCATTTAGCAGCAGAATGGATTTCCCCCACCAGCCTGAGTTAAAAGGAGCATAAACTCAGGTCCACTGCTGATTAGCCACTCTCAGGTTAATTGCTAATTAATTTCTACTTTGGGAATTGCAGGATTTTGACCCAGCGACAGTGAAGGAACAGCAATATAGTTTCAAGTCAGGGTGGTGAATGGATTGGAGGGGAACTTCCAGGTAGTGATGTGCCCATGCATCTGCTATCCTTGTCCTACTATGTGGCAGAGGTTGTGGGTTTGGAAGGAGCCTTGGTGAATTGCTGCATTGCATCTTATAGATGGATGGTACATGCGGCTACCAGTGTGTGTCACTGAGGAAGGGAGTGAATGCTCAAGGTGGTGGATGTGGTGCCAATCAAGTGGGTTGCTTTATCCTGGATGGTGTAAAGCTTCTTGAGTTTCGTTGGAGCTGCACTCATCCAGGCAAGTGGAAAATATTCTATCACCCTCCTGAGTTGTGCTTTGCAGATGGTGGACAGTGTTTGGACAGAGATGTCCTTCAGGGCTCAGGTCAGTAATGATACTACTGGGCCACTCTTGATGGTAATGGGCATTGTAGTCCCTCACCCAGAGTACATTCTGTTCCCTTGCCACCCTCAGTAATGTTCATCTTAGAGAAGTACTGCTTCAAACAGCTGTGGGAGAGTGGTAGGTGGTAGGAAATATCCTTGCCAATGTTTGACCAGATACCACTGAGAGTTCATGGGGGTCCAGAGATAATGTTGAGGACCCCCAGGGTAAACTCTTTCCCAATGCACGGCTGGGTTTGTCCATCTGGTGGGACAGGGCATATCCAGGGATGGTAATGGAGGTAAAAGCAAATTACTGTGGATACTCGAATCTAAAACCAAAAGGGAAAACGCTGGAAAATCTCAGCAGGTCTGGCAGCATCTGTAAGGAGAAAAAAGAGCTGATGTTTCGAGTTCAGATTACCCTATGTCAAAGCTAAAAGGATAGAAAGTGGGAGATATTTATACTGCAGGGTGAGGGAATGAAAGATGAGTCATAGGCACAGAAACCAGGAGAAAAGACTGCTAAAGGCAGTCCATAAAGAGAATAAAGGGTGTGAATGGCCAAACGGCAGAGAAGCTAAATCAGAGGTTAAGCTGTGACAGATAAAGCTGTGACAGAGAGAGTGAAGGGAAGATGTGTTTGGTGGTGGTATCACGCTGGAGTTGGCGAAATTGGCAGAGGATCATGCTTTGCATGGGGAGGCTGGCGGGGTGAATGTGAGAACAAGGGGGATTCTATCCTTGTTCTGGGAGGGAGGGGAGGGGGTGAGGGTCATGGCATGGGAGATGGACCGCACGCTGTTGAGGGCCCTGTCAACAACTGTAGATGGGAATCCACGGTTGAGGAAAAAGGAGCACATATTAGAAACACCACTTTGGAAAGTAGCATTGAAATGGGCATTACAAGCCCATTACAAGCCCACTAACTCCCACAGCTATCTGGACTACGGCTCTTCACACCCTACATCCTGTACGGACTCCATCCTTTTCTCTCAGCTCATTCGCCTCCATTTCATTTATTCCAATGATGCTACTTTCCAAAGTGGTGCTTCTAATATGTTCTCACATTTCACCCTACCAGCCTCCGCATGCAAAGCATAATCCTCCGCCATTTTCGTCAACTCCAGCGTAATGCCACCACCAAACACATCTTCCCTTCACACTCTCCGTCAGCACTCCGCAGAGACCGTTCCCTCCGGAATAACCTAGTCCACTCCTCCACTATACCCAACATCTCTCCCGTCACTCATGCCACCTTCCCATGCAATCGCAGAAGGTGTAACACCTGTCCCTTTACCTCTTCCATGCTCACCATCCAAGGTCCAAAACAGTCATTCCAGGTTGAGCAGCGTTTCACTTGCACCTCTTTCAATTAGGTTTATTGCATTCGCTGCTCCCAATGTGGTCTCCTCTATATCGGAGAGAGCAAGCGTAGACTGGGTGATTGCTTTGCTGAGCACCTTCAGTCTGTGCCCAATCAGGACCCTGACCTTCCCGTTGCTTGCCATTTTAACACACGATCCTGCTCCCATGCCCACATGTCTGTCCTTGGCTTGTTGCAATGTTCCAGTGAAGCTCAACGCAAACTGGAGGAACAGCATCTCATCTTCCGGCTGGGCACTTTACAACCTTCCGGTCTCAACATCAAATTCAACAACTTCAGATGATTAGCTCTACCCCACCTCGACCCCTTTGCTTTCATTTTATTTAATTTTTTACTGTTCTCTACCTTTTATTTCTTTATTGTCTTTCTTCATTTTTCTTCCCCCCCCCACTCTTTCCCCCTACTTTATCCCCCCTTCCCTTGCCTTTTCTCTCCCTTTGCTCCCCCTTTTCCCCTTTTCTAAATTTTACCTCTGTCCCATCCATTCTTCCCTTCCTCCCACATCTTCATCTGTCACAGCTTCCCCTCTCATTTTAGCTTCTCTACCGTTTGGCCATTCACACCCTTTATTCTCTCTGTGGACTGCCATTCGCAGTCTTTTCCCCTGGTTTCTGTGGCTATGACTCTTCTTTCATTCCCTCACCCTGCAGTATAAATATCTCCCACTTCCTATATGTTTTAGCTTTGACAAAGGGTCATCTGGACTCGAAACGTCAGCTCTTTTCTCTCCTTACAGATGCTGCCAGACCTGCTGAAATTTTCCAGCATTTTCTCTTATGGTAATGGAGGTGTCGTGGACATTGTCTGCAAGATATGATTCAGTGAGCAAGACTATATCAGGCTCTTGCTTGACTAGCCTGTGGGACAGCTCTCCCAATTTTGACAGAAGGCCCAAGATGATAGGAAGATTGGAGGGTCAAAGGAACAGGATGTGCTGTTGTCATTTCTAGTGGTTTAGGCTGGCTGGTCTGTTCAGTTTTAATCCTTATTTTTTCACTTTCCTGCAGTGGTGTGGTACACCATTTCAAAGGACAGCTCATAGCTGACCACATTACTGTGGAGATTGTCAAATGTAGACCAGGTCAGGTAAAGATGGCAGATTTCCTTCCTCAAAGGGGTATTGGTGAACCAGGTGGGTTTTTAAAGACAGTTCAATAGCTTCATGGTCACCATTACTAAGAGTAACTTTTAATTTCATATTCATTTGTGAATTGAGGATGAGAAGCCATGATCGAATGGCAGAGTAGACTTGATAGGCCGAATGGCCTAATTCTACTCCTATATCTTATGAACTGGATTTAAATTCCATCAGTTGCTGTACAGGGATTTGAACTTGTGTCCCTGGAGCATTAGCTTGGGCCTCTGGATTACTAGTCCACTACCATCATCACTGTGCTATCTGCTCCCACTGTCTTTAGTGTTTGTTTGGAAGACATCCAGAACCCCTGGGAAGATGACCTCTCTCCTCTTATTGAGCTTCTGTAGCAAGGCATCCAAGTGTTGCTTCAGGGGACCATCGAAGATGCCCCGTTTGCACCGTTGTTCCTGCTCAGAGACTCCATCACAGCCACTTCCAGCATGTGTCACCGCCACACAGCGCCTCCCCTTTCAATGGTTTAAGAATCTGGTTTTAAGTAATGCAGGTCAGCTATGAATGGTGTTGTCCTCACACAAACCTGGGCACCCCCTGCTGAGGCACACAGCCACTCTGCAGCATGCGCAGTACTGGGCCACATACAACTATCATTAAAATGAGCAGGAATCACTGAGTTTTTCAAAAATGATTTTTATTCCATCCTTAAAGTTGCGAAGTCAATGCTCAGAATGGACCGGGCAAACCCGAATCCATTCCTTGCTTGCTCCAAAAACCAAATTCAAAATCCAACTGAATCCAATTCATGGTCCCCACAAGAGAGACAAACAAGATCCAAGCTGACAGGATAAGGTGTTGGACCCCAGCTTGGGCGTGATCTGACACTTGGGCCGGAATTTTACCGATGGCCTCGGACGGGATCGTACGAACTTTGGGCGGACGTGCCAGTAAATTTCCACCCTTGATCTCAGCCAAAAGGACGAGAAGTTGCATGTTGCCTGCTACATAACGAACAGGCACAGGTTAATCCCACACAGCAAGCCCCGCACCTGTTATCGCACCTTCTCCGAGTTTCCCCTCAATGATGCCGATAATGTGAGTGAGCTGCACGTACTCCCATATCAGTGCAGCCCTTAATCCAGAAATGCTTCAGGGACTGTTCCTCCACAGCTGTGTGCATTATAATTCTCCTCCCTCCCACTGCCTGACCATTATATAACCAGCCTTGTAAACACTGACAATTCGCTCTCAACGTGTTTGAGCTTGGAAACTGACCCCTGTGATATCATTGTACAAAATCTTGACATGTTTGCATCAAGATGCTTTGTGTGCTATTTTAATAAAGGCATTAAACTGTTTGAAATAAGCAAGATAATCCTGCGTTATTTGATATGAATGCGTGAAGCACTCACAGAAAACAGCGAGCAGAGTAATCTTCATGTCTTGGGACTATATCAGATTCATTGGATCCACCGATGTGGTGACAGAAAATGTTTATATTTCTTTGGTGTCAAAAATTCTGAGTTGTTCGAAATCTGCTGACTAAAAACAAAATGGGGCTTCTGTTACCATGGTTACTCGCCTGCTTTTTAACTTTGTTGGGATAAAAACTGCGAAATGTGAAACAGAAGACATCAGAAAAGTGCAACGGGGTCTGACAACTCCTGAGGACAGCTTTCACCACGCACTCTCATTTGGACTGGCTTTAAGGGCTTTAGAAGGGTCAGATTCAACAGGCTAATCTTTGCTTGCACTTTTAGCAGCTTAATTGCCTCCCAGGACTACTTGTGTTCAACTGTTTTGCGATATCCTTTCACAGTTGTTAATCTAAAAAAATACTTGGATTCATATGGAGACTTCCAGATTTCAGACACTCAAGCGCCTTTGAAGTATAATTCCCATCGAAATGCAGGGAAGCACAGCAGACAATTTTGTGCACAGCGAATTCCAAAAACAGCACTGTGATAAATGACGAGATCATCCCTCTTTAGTGGTGTTAGCCGAGGAATAAAGACTGGGCCTAGGGCACAGGGCAGAACTCCCCTGCACTTAGAAATGGTGCCAAAGGATCTTTTATGCCCACATGGGACTCCCAGTTCACATCACTCACTGTCTAGTAACCACATACAAAGTGTACACGTATGTGGACACAAACAGACTGGGCTTGACAATGACATCCCACGGGGGCAGCACGGTGGCACAGTGGTTAGCACTGCTGCCTCACAGCTCCAGGGACCTGGATTCAATTCCTGGCTTGGGTCTCTGTCTGTGTGGTGTTTGCACGTTCACCCCGTGTCTGCGTGGACTTCCTTCGGGTTCTCTGGTTTCCTCCCACAGTTCAAAGATGTGTGGGTTAGGTGGATTGGCCATGCTAAATTGCCCCTTAGTGTCAGAAGGATTAGCTCGGGTAAATGCATGGGATTATGGGGATAGGGTCTGGGTGGGATTGTGGTTGATGCAGACTCGATGGGCTGAATGGTATCTTTCTGCACTGTAATGATCCATGATCCTCCGTATCTTGCTGATGAATCATTATTGCTCCAAAAAATACCAGCCTTAGAATTGGCTATAAACATCTATAAAAAGCTCCGCCGTACCACATGGTCCATGCCTTAACACCAATTAATCTTTGGAAGACTATGTCCACAAATATGTACCTACATCCTTCCGGTATCTTATTGCCCAGGGATGTAACTAAAACCAAGGGAGAACTGTCACTTGATAAGAGGACGTGGATGATACAAAATAACAGCGTGCAACACAAAACCCACGGCACTAACAGGCTTACCTTGTTGTTTCTTTCAACTTTGCAGAGCCATTAAAGAAATGTTATCCTTCTCTACAGGCCCTTTCCAACTTTGCAAAAGCCCTTTAGTGTATTCACCCCCAGCTGAATGTACAATTGTCCAAAAGTCAAATGGTGAAATAATCAGTTTGGACAGCGTTATGATACCGTTGCACTGTGGAGAGAATTAGGATAAGAAGAAGCCAATGGATGAGTTCCAATAAGCAGGCGACTGAGAAAGCAGACTAATACTAATCACAGTGGAACTACAACTGACAGGTCAATCATTACAAAACATTCATCATTCAGCTGTAACAGAACATGGGGAGATCTTCCCATTGACTTATTTTAATAGAGTGTCACATTTAACTGAAGGGTCAAGAATACTATTTTGAAAATAATTGAGAAAAGGACAGGGTAAAGTCGCCCGGACAACTGTTTAAAAACCCGCAGAATGGGGGAAGAAGAGAAAATCGAGAAAGGGGTTATCAGAGTTGGTGCTGAAATGCTGAATCACGGTGCAGTGGCACAGTGGTTCGCACTGCTGCCTCACAGTGCCAGGATCCCAGGTTCGATTCCCGGCTTGGGTCACTGCGGAGTCTGCACGGTCTCCCCGGTTTCCTCTGGGTGCTCCAGTTTCCTCCCACAGTCCGAAAGACGTGCTGGTTAGGTGCATTGGCCATGGTAAATTCTCCCTCAGTGTACCCGAACAGGCGCTGGAGTGTGGTGACTAGGGAATTTTCACAGTAACTTCATTGCAGTGTTAATGTAAGCCAACTTGTGACTAATAAATGAACAAATAAGATGTGTAGATTAGATGGGTTAGCTGTGGGAAATGTGTGGGGTTACATGGATAGGGATGGAGAGAGGGCCAGGGTAAGATGCTCTGTCAAACAGTCTGTGCAGACTCGATGGGCTGAATGGCCTCTTCTCCACTTTAAGGACTCTGGGGGCAGAGGGGGGCGGGGGGGAGTGGTTGACTGAAGCAGGACTTCTTTACTCTGAGCTCAGTGTGGGAGTGACATAACACAGTCATTCTCACACTCCACAGGTTTGAAGCGTTGGGTGTGTGCGTGGGTTTGCCAAGCTTGTCAGCATGAGATACAGGGTGGAGTCTCTGTGAGTGAACAGAGTGATTCATTACTTGTAACTATTTACAGTGGTGATCTCTCTACACTCGTGCATAATTTCACCCGTGCCAATTAGGTGCTTATCACTTCTTAATCTTCCCCATCCTCCCACTACATCTCACTGCTTATCTAGGATCTGCAGCTGAGGTTGATGAGGCCTGCTGACTTCCATACCCTGTTCCTGGAAAAGATCTTGGCGGGCGTTCCCGGAGGGTCTGGATCTTGAGGGTCCTGGCCAGCTTTCGGGCAGCACGGGTATTGCAGTGCTGCCCTCATTGGTGTGTGGGGCTGGAAGACTCACAGGAAGGGAGACTCCGATAAGATGGACACCCCCAGGGTCTCCTGGGTGGAAGGCCCCAAGCTGTGCATCAGATGACCCTCATCCCTTTGGCTGTCTGATGGACCCGGTGCTCTTCATGGGATTGAGGGGCAACTGGATTGAGATCCAGAAGCCCCACCCATCTCTGGCACTGAGACATGTGGATTCCCACCAATGCCTGTACCATCGTGCTCACACTCCCAGACCTAGAGATCATGGACTGAACCATGGTGAACCATCTCCTACCATGGAGTTCTCATCCTGCGCCAAGGTCCCACTGCAGATGCCACCCTCGCAGCTTTGGCCTTGGGGTGTTGCACTGACAGCACCATCTCCTCAACAGAAGGCAATGGAACTCCTCCAATTGGCCTTACACTCTGAGGAGAGCTGCTGTCATTGCCTCCTGATAATCACGAATCTACCTTAGCAGCTCCAGCAGCTGTGCAACGACCGGGGCCAGGGGCACACCATCGGCAAGGGGCTCGGCAGAGTCCTGGGCTCCGGCATCCCTCCAAGTGCCAGCTTCCTGGGACATCGCTGCCTCTGCCTGCTGTGGATCTTCAGCTGTGAGATGCGCAGCAGTGAGTGACCCAGACGCCTGCCTACTTACTGGACCCATGGAGGTGTGAGTATCTGCGCTGGTGCCGGGTGCGGGTGACAGCTGTGACGCCTCTTCAATGGTGAGGTGGAAAAGTCTCTCTTGGAGCTGCTCAAGCCCAGTGGGTCCAGGGGCTGTGGATGGACCGCCTGTTCCCCTGCTTTGCCTGAAAGATAAGGGAGGTGGAATTAGTGCATCACAGCGGATGTGAAAGGAAGATTGATCACTCACTGGAGACTTGAGGAATGACAGTCTTGAGGATTCTCACGTTTCTCTGCAGCCCCCACTTCACCATTACTGTAGACGTCCTCTTCCTCCTCCCCGGCCAGCTCGAGGGCCCTCTTATCAAATAGTTGTGAGTTCTAATCTCTGGCATTACTCCGGCTGGGCGAGCTTGCTCACACTTGTTGAGTTTGTCCTGCAATGACACAGATAGGGAGAGTTTCGGTGGCAGTGTTGACATTTAAGATGGTGATGAGGTGTGGCAGGCACGGGGCTTGAGTGGGATCTGGAGTGTGACGAGCCTGGCAGCAAGTAGGAGGCACATGGTGATTGGGGGAGGGGGGAAGAGGGCCTCCTTACCGATGTTGGCAAAGCTCGAAGTGGCTGGGTGAGAGATGAAGGTGCAGGTGGGAGGGGTGTGCGTGATGGTGCAGAAAAAGGCTGAATGAGGCCCACTCGCCCTGACTGAGCACAGATCGTTCATCTTCTCGCGGCACTGCTGCCCTGCCCTCTACTGGAGTGTGCCTGCACTGACCAGGGCTGCCACTGCACCCCAGGCAATGGTGGTGACCAGGGTGGGAGGCTGCCTCCTGGAGCGAGGGTGGAGTGCATCCCGCTTCTGCTCCACTCCATCGAGAAGTCTGGTGAGGGTTCCCTCTGAGAAACACGGTACGGGCTTCCTGGTTGCCATCCCTGCAATCACTGTGGAACAAATGCTGGGGAGCTGTTTATATGGAGCTCAGTAAGAAGTTTAACAACACCAGGTTATATGGAGCTTGCCAGTGATTGGTGCGATTAAGTGGAGTCATGTTGGGTGAATCAGAGGGAGGCCGCCACAGACGCAGCGTGATTCTGGTGGCCATAAAAATGTTGTCAATGAGGCTCGAGATCTGGTCAAACATTACACCGGAGCCATCGGCACAATTTGTTCCGTTTTTCTCGCCAGAATGAACACTATGACAAATTATGGTCAGATCACCCCCAAAGCTTTTGCTGAAGTTACAGCAGCAAGGATATTAAGTGTAGAAAGCTTCAAGCCTCAAAACTCACAAGTGATTGCATAAAAACATGTGCAAAACCTGCACCCAGAGTTCACAGATTGCAGCTGAAGATGCCTTCAATGGACAATCAAAATGGCTGCCAACCAACGACCAATCATGGCGAGTGGGAGGTGAAACTGATGGTCATCTGGTGGGCAGAAACAAAATGGTTTTGGGAGTTGTGCCTGCATCGCTGAAGCCTGATTAGCATTCACGAGAGTTCCACACGGTTCCAGCAGGAAGTGTGACCACCTGCATTATTCGCCTGAGAACATAAACTTGCTAAATGTCACCAACGTAGCTCTCCTAACGATTCTGTTTCTTAGCACAAATAGGAATGTGGAAATTGCCCCATCCTGATTGCCTTCTAACATTTTTCAAATGTGATGTTGATTTGTACTATGGCCCTTGCCCTATACATGCGTATATGTGAATATTTGTATGTGTGTGTGTAGATTTTGGACAACATTCTCCGGCCTCCCAGTCATGTGTTTCCCGGCAGTGGAAAGTGGTGTGCTGTTCGTTCGTGATGGGGTTCTCTGGTCCCATCACTGTCATTGGGATTTCCCATTGATGTCACTCCACGCACTGCTACGAAACCGATGGGAGAGGGTGCACTGTTAGCGGGACCAGAGGATCCCGCCAGTGTTAATAGCTGGAGAATTCCAACCTCTATATATATACCTGTGTGGGGGGTGTGTTTACCTCTCTGTACCTATCTGTATAGATGGGTCCAATAGTGAGGGAGTTTAAAACTGTTGGCTGCAAATATATGATAGTCATTAATAAATCCAATAAGGAATTCAGGAAAATTATCTTCACCCAGAGAATGTGAAATTGACACTGTATGGAACAACTGAGGTGAATAGTATAGCTGCATTTAGCTGGGGGGGAGGGGGGGGCGTAGGTGTAAAAAAAGGGGAGGAGGTTAGGTAGGTGCTTAAGGTAGAAAGGATAAGCTGATAGGGTGAGGGGAAGTCAGGTGGGAAGAAGCCATTGAGAAGAATAAACACTAGCGTAGATCAATTGGACTGAATGATCTGTTTCTGTGTTACACATTTATGTCATTCCTGACGGATGAAAAGAAAACCCTCTGTTAATAAATCGCTGCACAAGACAGTCATTGTCACCTTCACTACCAGAGATATTTTCAGATGCAGCCCATCACCCGCTAATGCTGCGTCCAACCAAGTTTCATCCTTTCATCTCATTGGGATTAGCATCAGGCCCATGATGAACGGTTGGGGTATACTCTTGTCAGATTACCACCCATGTAGCCCAGTTAAAAATTAACTGCATGTCATTTGAATCCTCAGGGCGTGATCTTATCTGCCGTTCACGCCACACTTCCGCTGCAGCGAAGTCGGAGAATTTGGCAGGCAGCCAAATCTCCGTCCCCTGTGGCAGGATGGGAAAATCCCATCCAGAGATTAGTGTCAGCCATCGTTCCGTGGGCCACACTCTCAGCTCTGCTTCAGAAGGCTGAGGGTTTCAAGAGCCACTCCAGAAATTGAGCACAAAATCTAGGCTGGCACACAGTGCAGTACTGAAGGGGTGCCGCATTGTCAGAAGTGCCGTTTATCGAACAAGATGATAAAACCCACCTACTCGCTCAGGAGCATGGAGAAGGTGCAAGTCATGATCTAAAGAACAGCAAGAGAGTGCTTCCAGTGCTGGGGCGAATATTTATTCCTCAACCAATATCACTAAAGAAAACCGATTATCAGGTCATTACCTTATTGCTATTTGTGGGATCTTACTGTGTGAAATTGAATGAAATATTTCCTACATTATAACAGTGACTATGCTTCAAAAGGATTTTCATTGGCTCTCAGATGTTTTTACCTGAGGCTGCTATATAAATGCAGATTTATTACAATGTCATGTTAATAAAAACAATTTGAACCTAGTGGAAGAATCAATGCTGAAGTGTAGGGTTGAAGAAATCTACCCCTCCACTGGGGAACATCTGCCCCGACGATACTGAAGTATGAGGTCCTGAATATCACATCACTGGTGCAAACGAGGCACCGAGATATCTGATGGAATTACTCCAAACTATCTTGCAGCTGATTCTCTGAGCAGTTATGAAATTTCACCATGTTGCCAGGGAGCGTGCCGTGAGACAAGAGAGCAGTTGACTAAATTCCGGACAATTAAGATAAACATGCACCTGCACCTTTTCAGTATCTTATAACCCAGCGATGTAAATGAACCCAAATCAAAACTGCAACTGGATAAGACAGCGTACACATAACTTAGAAAGGCAACATTAAACCCCATGATACTGACTTATCTTGTTGCCCATTCAACCTTGCATTATCTTGAAGAAACATTATCCTGCACAACCACCTCACCCATTCTTTTTCCAAATGCTTAAAGTACCTGTGCTGAATTAAAGGACCTTCCAGCCTATTGGAGAAGTCGAGGTAACAGTGCACCATGCAGTAAATTAGGACCAAGGTGAGGCCATTGAAGTAAACCAGCTAAAACAGATGTCAGGAAGCAGCTTCACTAATAAAACAATGATGAGTGGAGCAATTGGACTTTTAATATCCTTCATAGAATATCAGTTGAAAGAAGAGATGGGTCAAAGTTTGCATGGTGTAGGGAAGACGCATTTGGTAGAATACTCTCCAAAACCTTATTCTAATGACAATCCTAAAAAAACAGCAGAGAAGTAGATGAGGCAATTCAGAAAGTAAGTTTGGTGATAATACTGTGAAGATTGCAACGCGCTGCCCGGGGAGGTGGTGGGAGTAGGTACTATAGCGGCATTTAAGGGGCATCTAGACAAACACATGAATAGGATGGGAATGGAAGGATATGCACTCTATAAGTGCATACGGTTTTAGTTTTGGCAGGCATCATGATCAGCTTAGGCTTGGAGGGCCGAAGGGCCTGTTCCTGTGCTGTACTGTTCTCTGTTCTTTGTTCTTTGATCATAGAAAGGCATCACCCTCAGGACGTCCCTTAGTACTTTACAGCCAATGAAGTCCTTTTGAAGTGTAGGTGTTGTTGTCGGAAAAGCAACAGCCAGTTTGCCCAGGGCAAGATGCCACCAACAGCGAGTGACAATGACCAGATCATTTGTTAATGGATATTGATTGAGGGGAAAATGGCCAAAACAATGTGAAGGTTTCCCTGCTCACCTTTGAAATAATGCAGTGGGATCTGTGACATGCACCTGTGAGGGCAGACAGAGCCTCGGGTCAACATTCCATCCGAAAGGTGGTACCTTTGACTGTGCAGCACTCCCTCAGTACTTCACTGCAATGTCAGCTTGATTTTGTTCTCAAGGTTCTGGAGTGCGGCTTGAAACCAAAACCTTCTTAGAGTGCTGTCAACTGAGCCACAGGGGGAAAACTAAAGGAAACAATGAGTTCCAGTGGGTGATGTAGAAAAAATTCTCTGGCCAGGATTTTTAATGTCCACTTTAGAGTCATAGAGACATATGCTGGAATTTTACTGCCTCACCCGCCTGAGGCTCTGTGGTGAACCATCGTTGGTTACCACTGTGGGGTTATTCCAATGTTACTGTTGGGTTAGGGTGTTGACACTGTGGGGTTGTTATAATGTTGTTGTTGGGTTAGGGTGTTAAAATCTCACCCATCCAGAATGGAAACAGGGCCTAAACTGAACCAGCCCCATTTGCCTGCGTTTGGCCCATATCCTTCTAAACCTTTCCATCCATGTATCTGTCCAAATATCTTTTAAATGTTATAATTGTACTGGCATTTACCACCTCCTCTGACAGTAAAGAGCACCACCCTCTGTATGAAAAAGTTGCCCCTTGGGTCCCTTTTAAATCTTTCCCCTTCCACCTTAAACTTATGCCCTCCAGTTTTGGACTCCCCTGCCCTGGGGAAAAGACGTTGGGCAAAATTCTCCGCCCACCCAGCTGAGTGTTTACCGCCAGCGGGAGGTGGCGTGTTGTTTGCTAGCAGCAGGATTCTCTGCTCCCGTCACTGTCAATGGGAATTCCCAATGATGTCACCCCATGCTGACGGGAAACTCACGGGCAGGGGTGCGCTGCTGGTAGGACCAGAGAATCCCACTGGCGTGAATGGCCAGAGAATTCTGGTCCTTGTGTATACACCTTATCTATGCCCCTCATGATTTTACAACCTCTGTCACCCCTCATCCTCATCCCAGGGAAAAAAGTCCCAGCCTATCCAGCCTCTCCTCATAATTCAAACCTCCCAGTCCCGACAACATCCTTGTAAATCTTTTTTGCACCCTTTCTGGTTTAGTGCCCTTTCACAGCCTAGTCTCATTTTTAGGCTAGCTGGCAGATTCTAACTCTGTGGGGGAAACTGAAGAATAAAGAAAGTTCGATCTCAGGCGGAAGGGAGGGCATCTCCATCAGAAGCCCCCTTCTGACTGGGGACGCCCTCCTCTTGAGGCCTGGTGAACTCTGGACCTGAATAGGCTATTTTCAATGAAATGAGGCCAGGAAGAAATCTTGAAACTACTTTACTTTCCAGAAAACAAATTAATATACGGTTAAGATTAGATTCACATAATTCAACCTGTACAACTTATTTTCCTATTATTCTAGAAAAAAATGAACAGGCGACATTTCCCACTATCTGTGATCTATCATCCAAGGCTTAAACACAATCAGGTCATTTAATCTCTTCCATAGAATAGAAGAAGGTCCTCATTCAGCCGGACAGTATTGGATCAGCCGTCCATTTTACAATCCACCTAATAAACAACAGAAAGCCAAATCAGGCAGGGCAGATTAAAATTAGACTCCGGAACTACTGGGCAGATAAGGTTAAAACTATCCCCAATATCTTCTAATTACCCTTGTGCACCCTAACCGTCTGGATTTAAGTAAAACCCGCCATTAAAAACCTCACTATCACAATACTCTTCTCTCGCTTTACACCCCTTTGTTCTCAATCAAAGCCTATGTCAGACTATGCTGAGCATTATCAAGGAACTTCTGTAAACACAGTGGTGTGGGGTTTTGTCAGTTACTGAGATGGGACTAAGAAATTATTTACTGGTAGTTTTATGAGCACACAAGATTTATGCTTAGTCCATTAGAATTTCAGAAACTTCAGGCTGGATTTCTGTGGAGTTTGGGAAACTCCAAGGACCTTTAAAAATAGTGGATCATACTCAGATCAGGACGTCCCACTCCCATCTTGGGCAAACATCATTTTAGTGAGTAGGCAATGTCACAGCTGTGAATTAGGAATCAGTTGGACCATTTAAATCCACTACATAGAAGAAGCAGATCCAATTTTCACTCCATGAATGACCTCAACTTGCAATGTGTGTTCCATTACTTCATGGTAACTGCTCCAGAAGGGGGAAGAAGGTATGCAGAACTATCAAGCTATCAAGTCATTTAAATTCCCAGCCCTTAGATTTTGAAAAACCTCCTTACCTGTGTCTCTGAGAGTGATAAAGTCAATTCTAGAAATTTCAATAATCTAAGGGGTGTCATTAAAGCAATATTATTGCTTGACTGTTTCCACAATGTGTCATTGTCTCAGTAGGGGAGGGGGGGGGAGGATCCTGTGAGTTCACAGTTTGATTGACAGCTCTAAGTGGTTATTAAAGGGTTATCTGTCCTTGATGTGGCTTTATGAGTACAAATGTTTGGTTTTGTAAGAGATTAAGTACTTGAAAGTATTTAAATCAATTGAATGGGTTTTCATGAAGTAAAGTGGGTTTTTTTCCAGAATTGTCAACCCTCCCAGATTGGCTGGTTGTCTCCAGGAACCAGCATTAATCTTCTGCTGGCCAAAGAAAATATTTCAAGAGATTTTAAACCACAACAGCAGTGGTGAAGGGAGCAGGCAAGCAGACTGGACTTTGCAAAGCAAAGTTTTTGCCTTTCATCTATGAAGAGGCCATGGGGGATGGGTGGGGGTCATGAGTTAGCATGGAGGACATGTGGTCTATTGTGGATGATTGTGGGGCATGACTTGGCATGGAAGGTAAAGGGGGAGGCTACTTTTCCCCAAGGGAGGGATTCCCAGCATGGAAATTTCCTGACTCAAGATACCCACTTCTGAAATGAAAATTCAGCCCCATCTAACATTTTTCCAAAGCGTTTTGCTGGAAAATGATTGTTTCTTTTTATTCACTATTGAATTAATAGGCATCGATGGTGAGGGGGAGCGTTTCTTCCACACCTCTGTATGCCCCTGTAAAGGTGGTGATGGATCATATTTGATGCAACTAAGTTTCTTGTTGGGCCACACAGGAGGGTAAATTAGTGTCGAAGACCTTGGTGGGGTCTGCATTCCCGACTTGGAATTTTCGAAAGGCAGTGGAGGAGTGTTGGCAGAGAAGTTGGGAATGGGGGTGGAAAATGCTCCCACAGGAACCAACCCTTGTGGAGGTTGGGGGTCGGGGGTTTGTGCCTGATGTCAAAAGAAGTAAAAGGAGGCCCGAGGCCTGGGCAGGGTCACTTTCCTGCCTTCTGTCCTGCCGCTGACACTAGGCAGGAGGCTGCCCTTAAATGGTCTTTAACAGCCTCAATTGAGGCGAGGGCAGGGGTGAGTAAGGGATGGCTTAGGCCTCACCTGTTGCACTGTAAAGAGAGGTCAGGGTGGGCAAGCACCCAATGGCAAAGGCCATCCGACAAATTTTACGGCCAGTCGTTACCTAGAAATCTGCCAGCAGGTCAACATACATTCCTGCCTCATGTATAGGTCCAACTGAGTAAGGAAGCGATTGAGGTTGGTCATCCACAATGTCTACCATGCCCTGAGAAACCTGCCCGAAGTTAGACATTGCTTTGGCTCTTCTGATGGTTCAGATGTTCAGGGAATGAGGAGTTAGTCCATACACACCAGGATGGTCCAGGATCTAAATCCTGGGGCTACACTGACTCAGCTTACCTCTGGCAGGGTGATGTACAGCACTACGAAAAACAAAGCATGAATGACTTGCTGTTTTTTTAAATAGTATCTTCTGTGATGTCAGCAAGTCCCAAAAGAACTTCACAGCCAATGAAGTATGAAAATTCCGGCCTCGGGTCACTGTCAGTGCGGAGTTTGCACATTCTCCTCGTGTCTGCGTGGGTTTCCTCCGGGTGCTCTGGTTTCCTCCCACACTCCAAAGAAGTGTGGGTTAGGTGGATTGGCCATGCTAAATTGCCTCTTAGTGTCCTGAGATGTGCAGGTTACAGGGATTAGCAGGATTCTGGGGACAGGGCAAGGGGTAGACCTGGGTAAAATGCTCCGTTGAAGAGCTGGTGCAGATGTGATGAGCCAAATGGCCTCCATTTGCACTTTAAGGATCCTGTGAACATCCAAATCAGGAGCAGGGGAAGGCCACTCGGCCCATCAGGCCTGCTCCGCCATTTAATAAGATCATACGGCTGCTCTGCTTGTAACTTCAACCCCACATTCCGGCCTACCCCGATAACCTTTCACCCCCTTGGATAGGAACATATGAGTATATTTGAGGTTTAATCACTGCTATAATGGAGGGCAGGCAGGTACAAGAAACAATCATTTTCCAGCAAAACGCTTTGGAAGAATGTTAGATGGGGCTGAATTTTCATTTCAGAAGTGGGTATCTTGAGTCAGGAAATTTCCTTGCTGGGAATCCCTCCCTTGGGGAGAAGTAGCCGCCCTCTTTACCTTCCATGCCAAGTCATGCCCCACAATATCCCAAAATTGGGATTGGCAAATTGGAGCATTCATTTTTGCCTTCACTCTTGTGGGGCATTTTAGGATGAGAGGTCATAGTCTTAGGATAAGAGGTAGCAAATTTAAAACAGAGTTGAGGAGAAACTGCTTCTCCCAAAGGGTTGTGAATCTGTGGAATTCGCTACCCCAAATGCTGGGACGCTGAGTAAATTTAAGGAGGAATTAGACAGATTTTTAATTGGGAATGGGTCGAAGGGCTACGGGGAGAAGGCAGGAAAATGGAGATGAGGAGCATATCAGCCATGATGAAATGGTGGAGCAGACTCGATGGGCCGAATGGTCTAATTCTGCTCCTATAAATTATGAACTTTTGATGGCTAATAGAAGACTCATGCTGAGGATGGGGCTGTATGATCTGCCGTGCCCTCTGAGGGAATTCAGCCTGGCAGCTGTTTGAACGAACGACTGGAGGACCTGACATTTCTGTAACCAATGCCTAACAAGGAGACAACACTTGCAGGAAAGAATAAAAGAAATGGAACAGCAAAGAAGAGCAATAGAGTAAGATAATCTGTGGTAAGGCAGCGACGGACACTTACCCACATCCTCCCAGTATCTAATTGCTCCATGATGTAAATACATCCAAACCTGGGACTGGATAAGAAAGTGTGTCTGGCACAAATCACTTGGAATGCAACACAAAACCTGCGACAGTCACAGAACTTCTCTTGTGGCTCACTGAGCCTTTCATGTCAAAAAGAGACAATATCTGTTCAGCAGAGCTGCCTCATCCTCAAGTTGCCTCTCTGGTGTCCTGGATCACTGAATGGCAATGTTTAGGTAATAGTGCGCCACTTACTGACTCCACACAAAGGCAAGACCATCGATTAATTCCTAACAAACCGTTAAAATATGATTCAAAGCATATTACTAATATCAAGAAGCTGGGTCATTAACCTAATCTCATTGAGATGGAAAGAATTCAGCTGAATGTAGAAATAGTACATAAAACCAACAGGGATGAGAAAGAACTGAAAACCCCTGTTCCCTCAATTCCCTCACTGTCCGTAGTCAGTGGATTTTTTTTAAAACAAAGAGGCGTGTGTTTCTTAACCCTTGAGTGTGTGGACAATTTGAATGGCCAGCAGCAAGCTTTTCGTGCATTGTGCTAAGGCATCCTGAAAGTCTAATACTATGTCACGTTCTCACGCTCACTCATACACTCGAGAAAGGGCATAGGTGTCACTGCCCTTCCTGCTCTGCTGTTTCTGCAGTTGTTGTATCCTGCACATAACAATGAAGAGGGAGACCAACATGGTTGCCTGATCATCTTGTTGTTCACAGTTCCACTTTTCCAAATATGGGTTATTGTTTGCAGACATCCACCCTGGGGCTTTCAGATAATCTCCGTCCTGGTTTCAAAATGACCCATTCAAGTCAGGGTGGTTTCAGGAGGTGATTCTTCTTAGTCTGGAATGTGCTGTTTTGTCCTTTTGACACAGTGTGGTGGTTTGAATCTACAGACCAAGTCAGGTGACTCTCAGTAGCCGATGTTAGCAGCAGGGAAGGTGCTAACGTAGTGGTATAGTGATTCAGAGACTCAGAGCAATGCTCTGGGAGATCTGGATCCATAGCCCATAAGACCATAAGATATAGAAGCAGAATTGGGTCATTCGGCCCATCGAGTCTGCTCTGCCATTCAATCATGGCTGATATGTTTCTCAACCCCATTCTCCTGCCTTTTCCCCTAACCTTTGATCCCCTTATCAATCAAGATCCTATCTATCTGTGTCTTAAATACACTCAATGACCGGGCCTCCACAACCTTCTGTAGCAATGAATTCCATAGATTCACCACCCTCTGGCTGAAGAAATCCCTTCTCACCTCGGTTCTCAAGGGATAGGCAAGTCGGAGCATTCACCTGTTGAAAGATTTTGAAAATACCACATTGATTACAGTTCATGTTTCAAAAATCACCTTTACTCTGAGGCAGATGGTGAAATTTGAATTCAATTGAAGGAAAATCTGGAATTAAAAGTCTAATGATGATCATTCATCTAAGATGACCATGAAACCATTGTCGATTGTTATAAAAACTCGAACAGAAAATGCTGGAAAATCTCAGCAGGTCTGACAGCATCTGTGGAGAGAGAACAGAGCCAACATTTCGAGTCTGGATGACCCTTAATCAGATTCCAGTATCCGCAGTATTTTACGTTTATGTTATAAAAACTCATCTGGTTCACTAATGTCCTTTAGGTAAGGAAATCTGCCGTCCTTACCTGGTCTGACCTACATGTGACTCCAGGTCTAAGCAATGTGGTTGACTCTTAAATGCCCTCTGAAATAACCATCAACCACTCAGTTCAAGGGCAGTTAAGGATGGGTGATAAATGCTGGCTAAGCCACCCTGTAAATGAATTAAAAAGTTTAATGCCATTTTTTAAAGTGTGGCCAGATTTTGAAAATACCACACTGATTACAGTTCATGTTTCAAAAGTCACCAGTGGAGCATAACGCTTACAACAAGTATAACTAGGTTGAGATATCAGTGGAGTTTTGTGGGTGTGCCACATTGCTGAAGGTGCCATCTTTCAGGCAAGATGCTAAACCAAGGTCCCATCTGCCCTCTCAGGTGGATGTAAATGATCATGTGGCACTATTTTGAAAAGAATCGGTTACCTCTCTCTGGTCAATCTTTATCCCTCAACTAACATCATCAACAACTATATGATCTGGTTACTATCATGTTGCTCTTTACAAATCCTTGCAGTGTGCAAATATCTCTACTTTCTCAGGAGACTAAGGAAATTTGGCATGTTTGCTACAACTCTCACCAATTTTTACAGAAAGCATCTTTTCCGGTTGTATCACAGCTTGGTATGGCTCCTGCTCTGACCAAGACCGCAAGAAACTACAAGAGGTTGTGAATATATCCCAGTCCATCACGCAAACCAGCCTCCCATCCATCAACCCCGTCTACACGTCCCACTGGCGCGGCAAAGCAGCCTACATAATCAAGGACCCCACGCACCCCGAACACACTCTCTTCCACCTTTTTCCATCAGGAAAATGATAAAAAAGTCTGAGATCACATACAAACCGACTGCAAGAACAGCTTCTTCCCTGCTGCCATCAGACTTTTCATTAAACTGATCTTTCTCTACACCCTAGCTATGACTGTGACACTACAATCTGCACCCTCTCCTTTCCTTCTCCCCTATGTACTCTATGAACAGTATGTTTTGTCTGTATAGCGCACAAGAAACAATACTTTTCACTGTACGGCAATACATGTGACAATAATAAATCAAATCAAAAATTGAACAATGTGTTTCCAACACAAAATCACTTCATTGGCTGTGGAGCAGTTTGGAGGCACATGAATTTGTGTATGTCATCTTAGTTGGCGTTACAAACTGTGTTCATTTCAAAAGGATCCTGGCATATTTTGTATCCATCAAGATTTTTGTACTGAATTGAGAAGATCGATATTTTTATTGAATGTTGTAACTATACATACCAGCATATTTAGTTTAATCAACATCATCATTTCTGAGGTAAATAAAAGCACATTAATGGGGAGCACAGTGGCACAGTGGTTAGCACTGCTGCCTCACAGTGCCAGGGACCAGGGTTTGATTCCCGGCTTGGGTCCCTGTCTGTGCAGACTCTGCACGTTCTCCTCGTGTCTGCATGGGTTTCCTCTGGGTGCTCCGGTTTCCTCCCACAGTCTGAAAGATAGAACATAGAACATAGAACAGTACAGCACAGAACAGGCCCTTCGGCCCACGATGTTGTGCCGAGCTTTATCTGAAACCAAGATCAAGCTATCCCACTCCCTATCATCCTGGTGTGCTCCATGTGCCTATCCAATAACCGCTTAAATCTTCCTAAAGTGTCTGACTCCACTATCACTGCAGGCAGTCCATTCCACACCCCAACCACTCTCTGCGTAAAGAACCTACCTCTGATATCCTTCCTGTATCTCCCACCATGAACCCTATAGTTATGCCCTCTTGTAATAGCTCCATCCACCCGAGGAAATAGTCTTTGAACGTTCACTCTATCTATCCCCTTCATCATTTTATAAACCTCTATTAAGTCTCCCCTCAGCCTCCTCCGCTCCAGAGAGAACAGCCCTAGCTCCCTCAACCTTTCCTCATAAGGCCTACCCTCCAAACCAGGCAGCATCCTGGTAAATCTCCTCTGCACTCTTTCCAGCGCTTCCACATCCTTCTTATAACTTATAATCCTTCGAAATTTCCATGGGGTGACAGGGGTCATGTCCTGAGATAATGATCAGTCAACTAATCTGCAGCACATTATGATTAAGATGTACCTATACCCTTGCTGTATTTTGTTACGTGGGAATGTAAATAAAACTGTAACTATATAAGGCAGCATACATGACAAAAATAATTTAGAACGCAACAAAAACCCCGAAAGCAATAGAACATCTTGTTATTCCATGAAATTTTGCACTTGCCTGAAGGAATATTACCTCATACGCTACACACCCAACCTATCTTCTTCAAATCCTAATGTCATTGATGGATTCCCTTCCGGCCTTAAGGGACACATTTCTACCAGTCAAATAACAAATTAATCTCTTGGGATATTGCTCAGTTAGATTTGCATCGTGCAAGAGTATAGCTAATGGAAAATTCCCAATTGCCTGTTTACTATAACCTGGTGAAGAAGATTTCTAAGAATCGAGGTAGGAACAAAAACAAGTAAATGAAACCTACAGTGTGGGACAAAGAAGAATGAGGTTATGAAGATATGTGTTCAAAGACTGGCCTCTTTTATTGAGAAAGAGCTTAGCATAGAATCCCTATAGTGCAGAAGGAGGCCATTTGACCCATCGAGTCTGCACTGACTCTCCAACAGAGCATATTACCCAGGCCCTATTTTCATAACCCCACAGATTTACCCTGCTAATCCCCGTAACCTAGATATCTTGGGGCAATTTAGTACGGCAAATCCACCTAACCTGTGCATCTTTGGAGTGTGGGAGGAAACTGGAGCACCCAGAGGAAACCCACACAAACACGGGGAGAATGTGCAAACTCCATGCAGGCAGTCACCCAAGGCCGGAATTGAACCCGAGTCCCTGGCGCTGTGAGGCAGCAATGCTAACCACTGTGCTACTGTGCCACTTACAGTTGACAACTCAGCCAAAGGCTAAAGTTGTGAATGTGATGGCAAGATAAGTAAAGAGGTTGTCATTTTTAAGTTGATACCAAGCTGGATCTTTAAGAGCCTGGGGGTTTTTGGAGGAAAACCTAATAGGCCAAGTTTTTTTTTAAAGTTCTAAATAAGAATGAGTTGGAGTGTTAATTGAAGAAGGTGTAATGGGATCTGATTTCAACATGGCCTGAATAATAAAACAATGTTTAAATCTTGGCTGCCTCGATCTCAAAACTGTAATGTCATAGAGTCAGAGAGGTTTACTGCATGGAAACAGGCCCTTCGGCCCAACTTGTCCATGCCACCCTTTTTGTTAAACCCCTAAGCTAGTCCCAATTGCCTGCATTTGGTCCATATCCCTCTATACTCCCTCTTACTCATGTAACTGTCTAACTGCTTTTTAAAAGACAAAATTGTACTTGCCTCGATTACTACCTCTGGCAGCTTGTTCCAGATGCTCACCACCCTCTGTGTGAAAAAAATGTCCCTTTGGACACTTTTGTATCTTTCCCCTCTCACCTTAAACCTGTGCCCTCTAGTTTTAGACTCCCCTACCTTTGGGAAAAGATATTGACTATCTAGCTGATCTGCACCCCTCATTATTTTATAGACCTCTATAAGATCACCCCTCAGCCTCCTACGCTCCAGAGAAAAAAATCCCAGTCTATCCAGCCTCTCGTTATAACTCAAACCATCAAGTCCCGGTAGCATCCTAGTAAATCTCTTCTGCACTCTTTCTAGTTTAATAATATCCTTTCTATAATAGGGTGACCAGAACTATACACAGTATTCCAAGTGTGGTCTTGTACAACTTCGACAAGGTGTCCCAACTCCTGTATTCAATGTTCTAACCAATGAAACCAAGCATGCTGAATGCTTTCTTCACCACTCTGTCCACCTGTGACTCCACTTTCAAGGCGCTATGAACGCTGTACCACCAGATCTCTTTATGCTGTAACTCTCCCCAATGCCCTACCATTAACTGAGTAAGTCCTGCCCTGGTTCAATCTACCAAAATGCCTCACATTTATCTAAATTAAACTCCATCTGCCATTCGTCAGCCCACTGGCCCAATTGATCTAGATCCCATTGCAATCCGAGATAACTTTCTTCACTGTCCACCATGCCACCAATCTTGGTGTCATCTGCAAACTTACTAACCATGCTTCCTATTTTCTCATCCAAATCATTAATATAAATGACAAATAACAGTGGACCCAGCACTGATCCCTGAGGCACACTGTTGGTCACAGGTCTCCAGTTGAAAAACAACCCTCTGCAACACACCCTGGCTTCTGTCATCAAGCCAATTTTGTATCCATTTAGTTACCTCACCCTGGATCCTGTGAGATTTAACCTTATGCAACAACCTACCATGCAGTACCTTGTCAAAGTCCATGTAGACAACATCAACTGCACTGCCCTCATCTGCCTTCTTGGTTACCCCTTCAAAAACTCAATTAAATTTGTGAGACATGATTTTCCACTCACAAAGCCATGCTGACCGTCCCTAATCAGTCCTTGCATCTCTAAATGCCTGTAGATCCTGTCTCTCAAAATACCTTCCAACAATTTACCCACCACAGATGTGAAGCTCATCGGCCTGTAGTTCCCAGGCTTTTCTCTGCAGCCGTTTTTAAACAAAGGCACATTTGCCACCCTGCAATCTTCAGGCACCTCACCTGTGACTATCAATGATTCAAATATCTCTGCTAGGGGACCAGCAATTTCCTCCCTAGCCTCCCACAATGTCCTGGGATGCACTTCATCAGGTCCCGGGGATTTATCTACCATGATGTGCTTTAAGACTTCCAGCATCTCCTTCTCTGTAATATGTACACTATGAAGTTTAACAACACCAGGTTAAAGTCCAACAGGTTTATTTGGTAGCAAAAGCCACACAAGCTTTCGGGGCTCTTAGCCCCTTCTTCAGGTGAGTGGGAATTCTGTTCACAAACAGAGCTTATAAAGACACAGACTCAAATTACATGAATAATGTTGGAATGCGAATACTTACAACTAATCAAGTCTTTAAGAAACGAAACAATGTGAGTGGAGAGAGCATCAAGACAGGCTAAAAAGATGTGTATTGTCTCCAGACAAGACAGCCAGTGAAACTCTGCAGGTCCACTGCAGAGTTTCACTGGCTGTCTTGTCTGGAGACAATACACATCTTTTTAGCCTGTCTTGATGCTCTCTCCACTCACATTGTTTCGTTTCTTAAAGACTTGATTAGTTGTAAGTATTCGCATTCCAACCATTATTCATGTAATTTGAGTCTGTGTCTTTATAAGCTCTGTTTGTGAACAGAATTCCCACTCACCTGAAGAAGGGGCTAAGAGCTCCGAAAGCTTGTGTGGCTTTTGCTACCAAATAAACCTGTTGGACTTTAACCTGGTGTTGTTAAACTTCTTACTGTGTTTACCCCAGTCCAACGTCGGCATCTCCACATCATATGTACACTATGACATATGTCTTGTCATACTTTTAGTCATTGACTTTCTGTCAAGTACCTTTTTGGGGGGAAGACGATAGAAGTGTTCAGGGGAGATTTAATACAAACGTGCAAAATCATGAAGGGTTCTGATCGAGTGAATAAGGAAGAATTATATCCAGGGGCCGTACAATGGAACAGTGATCAACACTGCTGTCTCACAGCACCAGGGACCTAAGTTCAATTCCAGCCTTCGGTGACTGACTGTGTGGAGTTTGCACATTCTCCCCATGTCTGCATGGGTTTCCTCCGGGTGCTCCGATTTCCTCCCACAGTCCAAATATATGCGGGTTAGATGAATTGGCCATGCTAAATTGCCCTTTAGTGTCCCAAGATGTGTAGGTTAGCCATGTTAAATGTATGGGGATGGGTTGGATGAGTAAGGTGCTGTTTTGGTCGTTGCAAACTCAATGGGCTGAATCGTCTCCTGCTGCACTGTAGGTTCTAAGAGTTGGTGAATAGACGGCATGGATTTAAGACAATTGACAAAAGAAACTTCGATGAAATGAGGAGAATTTGTTTTACCCAGGAAGTTGTTCTGATCTGAAGGCACTGCTGATGGAATGGTGGTTGGACATTGAATAAGCTTTCCAAAGCGAATTGGATAAATACTTGAAGACGAAAATAATTACAGAACATTGGCAAAAGAGCTGGGGTACTGTGACTAATTGGATCTCTCTTCAAAGATGGGCTGAATGGCCTCCTTCTGTGATGACTCCATAATGTGAGGCCCTTGTCTGCCTCTAACTTCCCTTCATAATCCAATGCGCACGTTTCTACAACCAAGCATTACACATTGATTCACCTTCTCCCCCACTCTGGGCGGTATTTTCCAGCCTCTCCGCACCATATTTTCCAATGGAAGAGGCAGTTCGCCATTGACTGCCAGTAAGATCGTCTTATCCCTCCGGTGTCTACGATATATTTTGTGAGGATCACCTGTCCCACCATCAGGGAACTCACCACGGCGTGGGGAGGTGGGGGGGGGGGGGGGGGGGCGGGGGGGGCTTCATTGGGGCTGGAAGATGTCACCACCGGGAAGGGCTGGAAAATCCCGCCCTCTGTTCAAATATCTGTTTCTTATACTCGTGGCCTTGATCCTTCATACAGAATTATCCGTCTTAAATATGTGGCCAGGGATTCATGATTAAAAAATTGAGAATGATTTCTCATAAACTTTAACAGTGATATTTACTGCTACCATTAAAATAGGAACAAGCGTGAAATGGAGAACCTCCCATCCTCGCAAGAAAGCATAGAGGTCAATGTAGCCCCTTGAATTTAATCAATGGGAAATTGGACGCTTAGTTTATGGGCTCTGCTCATGGGAAGTTCTATGCTAGGAGCAACTAACTCACTAAACCCATCCCCGTATTCCTTTATCACTGGAAGCAGTACTGATTCTGACTAATGATGTTGTTTCGGAATGTTAATATTTGAACATTCTAATGCGGCGACATTGTCAAAGGAAATACTTTGTGCTTATTTTGTGAGATTTCTAATTTCCACTCACAGAAAGGTCTGGTAGGTCTAGTAAATATATTGTGAGTGGTTTTCCTCTAATACTTCAGGCATGAAAGAGCCAGAATGGCAAAAAATGGCCTCTTAAACTGTGACTTTTATTTAGACTGTGTTTAGTCGATTTCTTGGCCAATAAATTGAAACCAGCACAGCTGCCCAAAAGGTCACAAAACAGATAATTGCCATTTAAACTGCATGTTAGGCTCATAGGAGCGGCATGGTGGCACAGTGGTTAGTACTGCTGCCTCACAGCACCAGAGACCTAAGTTTGCTTCCCGGCTTGGGTCAGTCGCTGTGTTGAGTTTGTACGTTCTCTCCGTGTTTGTGTGGGTTTCCTCTGGGGGCTCTGGTTTCCTCTTCCCACAGTCCAAAGATGTGCAGTTTAGGTGGATTGACAATGCTAAATTCTCCCTCAGTGAACGGACTGGGAATAGACGGATACAAACGGATGGTCTAGTTAGGAACACATGATCGGTGCAGGCTTGGAGGGCCGAAGGGCCTGTTCCTGTGCTGTATTGTTCTTTGTATACCCGGAAAGGAGTGTGGCAAATAGGGGATTTTCACAGTAACTTAATTGCAGTGTTAATGTAAGCCTACTTGTGACGCTAATAAATATAAAAATTAAAGAGGCGACATGGCATTTTGGTGGCCATCACTTGTCCTAACATCTTCTTTTTACAGTGTCCATTAATGTTAATGTTTGTCTATGCGCAATGCTTAGAATGAGGACAAACAGTTAATGCTTTTTTAAAAAAAAACAATTGTGTGGTTGCTGCACCCGTCAGTGAACTGATTATTGTTACCAGAGCATTAATGTCCATTTTAACATTCACCACTTGAACGGATACTCACCATTTCAGGTTGCTGGAACTGTCAAGAGAACTTCGCAAACACATCAGGAGGTTTTCTGGGATATTTTGACAAAACATCAGCAATGCCCGAGCAACATTTATTCCAGGAATTCTCTAAGGACTTCACCTAAAAGGAATAAGTGTTGTGCCACTCCACCCTATTGGACATCACCAGGAGAAAGGGAAAGTTTGACCAGACGGGTTTATCTATGGGTTCCCCTTGGTCTGGACAGGACAAGAATGGGAGGAAGGTATGGTTTCAGGCTGGGCAGTTCCAATCAGCAGCAGAGAGAGCCTAACATAATGAGAATCCTCACCCCACTGTGGGCACAGGACATCCCTCCTCCTCCAAACCTCCTGCACCAGGACCTCCAATGGGAATCTCCCTCGCTCCCCGAGTCATCCTGCAATAATCAACATTGTACCAGCCAGTGCCTGCAACAACTTCAGTGAAAATGGCTGCAGGGAGACCACTTAGAATCCCTACAATGCAGAAGGAGGCCAATTGGCCCATTGAGTCCGCATTGACTCTCCAACAGAGCATATTACCCAGGCCCTATCCCTGTAGCCCCACGTGTATACTCCGCTAATTCCCCTAACCTACACATTATGGGACACGAAGGAGCAACTTAGCATGGCCAGTCCACCTAACCTTCACATCTTTGGTGTGTAGGAGGAAACCGGAGCACCCGGAAGAAACCCATGCAGACACGAGGAGGATATGTAAACTCCACACAGACAGTCACCCAAGACTGGAATTGAACCCGGGTCCCTGCGCTGTGAGGCAGCAGTGCTAACCACTGTGCCATCGTGCCACCCAGCTCCACGAGAATTGCAATTGAAACAATACTTCAGTGTTAAACCTGGTACTCCAGACAAGTTCAAATTATGGTGGTCAGCAATTAGGATTGAAATTGTGTTCTAAATGCAGACTTTTAAACGGGTTAGTCTCATTAGTACTGCACCCATTTAGTGCCTGATTTCAACGTTGGGTCAAAATAACCCCTGCTTGGGCCACACGTACTTTACCTCACCTGGAAGTGGCAAATGTTCCAATTGCAAGCTCTCGATTGGAGACCCATACACAATTGGCCAATAGGTTCTTTAGGTGCAATGGGGAAAGTGACCTCAAGGGTTATGTGGGAAAGGCTTCTTGTTCCTCAGAATGGACATCCCGCAGCTTGACAGCATGCCCAAAGTTTGGAACTAAAAGACCACATTAGAATGAAACTGTGAGTCTGGAACACCAGAACCAGACAAATTACTGCTAATACACAACATTACCAGTCCCTGAGGCTACTGTCAGCTCTCTTAATAACTTTCCCTTGCAAGCCAAACCAGTCTACTGGTGTTTACACCCAGACAAGTGTAAAGCTTGGCGTGAAGAGAAATGGTTCACTTATGTTTTGAGGTAACTGTGTGGTTACTGCATCTATCAGTGAAATTATTATATAAGAGTGACGAGGTAGATTTGGATCGAATTGCAGAACAGACCAATTGCGAAGGAATGGACTTTAATGGTTCGGCATCACATATAACTCAGTGTGGAGGAATGTTCAAAATATTCTATTTCAGTTGCTGCAATTGAACCCATCTTGAATTATTCACTGATTACAACAGTGCTTAATGATTAATTAGATATCATTGCTCTCCAGTAATTTGCTTGATAACTGCATGTCCCTGGTAGTGACATATATTTTCAGCGGACTAAATAATTCAGCAGTTTTGTCACTGAAATGGTTTCCTTCATTCAATTACAGCCTTCCAGCACAACATGGTCATCTTCAATGGACACCAGATTTGCCACAATTTGTGTTTACTTATTCAGAGTATACACTCACCCTACTGAGCGTGCTTCACTACTCAATTTATAAAGCTCCATAGAGGTCACAGGCAACTGCATTCACCGGTTAACTGCACCTTTGTGGGATTTTATATCCTACTCGTGCTTCTTTTTATTGAGAAATCCAGGGTGAAGGGAAAAAAGCTTGTAGTGCAAGGACATCACGAAAGTTCAAATAAAAGACATAGATGAGAGGGGGCAATTCTCCCAGCCCGCTGCATTGCTCTAGCAATGGACCAGGAGACATCAGCTGAGTTCGTTTCACGGGCTCCATGCTGGATGCCACCTTTGGCTCCAAATTTTTTGGAGTCATCAACTCCGTGCCAGAAATTGGCACAGAGCTGATTTAAGTATTGAAATTTGAATTTAAATTTCAGTAGTGGGCCCAGTAGCGTCCGCCTCCCACCCCCACCAGGAGTGGTTCACTCCAGCGGGGTTTACTCCTGATCCCCAGTAATGGGGAACAGGTGGCCCAACCCCACTGGAGGAAACAGAGGCCATGGAGGCACCCCCAGGAGGTCACGGATAAGGGATGGTCCCCCCAGGACAGTGCCAGCCTGGCAGTGCCAGCCAAGTCCTCAGCACTGCCCAAGGTGCAAACTGACAATGCCTACGGAGCACCTTGGCACTGCCCACTGGGTATTGGGCAGTGCCAGGGTGGGGCCTATATGGGGCGATTGGTGGTGGTGGGGGGTATCCCGCTGCCACTCTGCATTGGGATTAGTGGCAGAGGGAGGAAAGGAGGTGAAAGGTGCTGGCTATTTGGGTGGGGTGGTTGGGGCTGCTGGGGGGGGAGGGGGGGAGGAGGTTGGGAATGCCAATGATCGGGAGGCCGACAGTGCGGGCCTCCCGATCGTGGTGGGATTGTGGAGCAGTTTCCCAGATAGAAACTGTACACAGGCACTAGTGATGAGGGCAGGCGTAAAACAAGGAGGACAATGGTTCCCTGAGACAAAGTGACCTCTGAATACCGTGCAGCGAAGACCAATGCATGTTGTCAAAGCCCTCTTCCACATCAAAAGTGAGATCCAAGTTCAAATCAGCCAATGCAGATTTACATAGTTGGACCGTCTCAGTTCTGATATCAGTAAAAAGCAAATAGATTTGGACTCTTTTCTATATCAAGAGAAGACTGAGATGTGACCTGATAGAAGCCTCTTATAATTATGAAGTGGTTTGGGGGAGCAGATGTTTCCACATGTGCAGAATCCAAAACAACAGGTCATAAATATTGTAGTCACTGAAAAATCTGATAAAGAATTCTTAATTCCGAGTAGTGAGAATATGGAACTTAATACCACAAGGAGGATTGAAGGAATATCAGACACATTTACAGATATACGAATTAGAAGTAGGAGTTGGCCATTCGGCCCCTCAAGCCTGCTTCGTCATTTAATAAGATCATTGCTGAGCTGATTGTAACCTCAACTCCGCGTTCCTACCTATGCCTGATAACCTCTCACCCCCTCGCTTATCAAGAATCCACCTACCTCAATGACTCTGCCTCTACTGCCTTTTCAGGAAGAGAGTTCCAAAGACTCTCACCATTCTGGGAGGAAATAAACTAAGGAGAAACATAAGGGAGAAAGGAAAAGAAATGGAGTAGGGTGGGAGAGGGCTCATGTGGAACATTGACATTGGCGTAGCATTTATATCACAGGCACAGCCCAATTGCTCTGTGTAATTCAGCGCGACAGCAAAAGGTTATGCAAACAAATAGCCAATATATTATTCAGGGTAAGTTTGCAAGGATTCTTGAAATAATTCTGAAGAGAAATAGGCTGACAGGCAGTATACTTGAAGAGATCCTTGTCCTTTCTCAACAGAGAAGAGAATGAAGGATCTCAATGAGTGTAGGTGGTGGAACGAATATTGGTGATGTTATGGAGGCTTTGTTTAGCTTTTGATAAGGACATTGATTTATGTTCCCTGATTGTTTTCCTTTCACGGCAGCATCTTTGATGTAGATCATTAAGAGGTTTTGAAGACTTCACATTTTACAACACTTTCTCAACTGATGGCTAGGTACTTAATCTTATCTTCACCTGCAATCTCATGCAAGAAATAGGCTTATTGTTGTTGATGAATAATGAGAAGCTCCACTATTTAGATCAATGACTGACAGACTGTTTCCTTTATCATCCACTGTAGGTAACGCTTGCCAGTTGACCCACTTCAGCAAAAACTGATCCTTGTTTTGATAATCTTAGTAGGCAGCAGTTTGTGAAGTGAATGGAAGATAGGCAGTCTTTGTATAGCTCAGTTTTGCACACTGAAACCGCGGTGTGATGTTCCACAGTGTGTACAATATAGGTTAAGACAGAAGGTCCTTCATATAGGCCCTGGCTTCAGCTGGAAAGCAGCAGAGAGGATGACAGGGTGCAAAGGAAGCTTGATAAGTGTTACCTTGGATGTTTCTCACACACTTTCTACTAGTCATCTATTGAGAGAAGTAGGCCGAGATTGGGAGAGGAATGACCAACTCTCTTAAATGTGCGTTGTCACCAATAATAGAAAATAACATAGCAATGTTCAGAAATTAATTAAGAGGATAAAAAGTGACTATGAAGCTGTTGGATTGTCTCCAACAGGTTCACTCATGTTCTTTAGAGAATTACCAGTTGCCCATATTCAGTGTGGCCTACATGTAGCTCCAATTCTGAAGTGCTCCTCCAGTTATTCGGTTGTGTCAAACCACTGCAGAGGGCAGTCCACCACCACCTTCTCAGGACAATTAGAAGGCTGGGATTTTCCAGCCCGCACTGCGACAGGTCTGCGGCATGGTGGATGCGGTGAGCCATTGGCTGTCATCGAGACCTTCCAGTGCCGCCGGAGTCTTTGGGTTTTTGTGTGGCTCTGCCACCCTGCCAGTGGGGAACCCGCCATGAGGGGGTCAACTTTAGCAGGACCGGAAGATTTCCCACTTACGGGAAGCGGCTGGGAAACCCTGCCCAAAGAATGGGCAATAAATGCCAACCATGCCAGTGGCAGCCGTATCCTAAGAATTGAAAATAAAATCATTTTGCTGAACAACCAATTCTGTCGAATATTCATTAAATGTACGATTTTCGCGTCATCTTTCCATTGCCATAAAATGCTACTCCATGTGTCGAGAAGGTGAATGGAAACTTTAGATTTTGGTATTTTATACAGAAGGTACTGCGACTAGATTGTGTGTCAGCAACTTCAAGAGGAGACTGGATAGATAGTTGGTATAGAAAGGGGTAGAGGGGTATTAGAGACAGAATTGGAATTAGATTGATGCGCTATCAATAAGGCGAAAGACTACCGATATGCCAATATAAGTGTAGGCTTTTATTCACAACAGAATCAGGAGCAGATCCCAACAATTAACCGACCTGGACTGAACAAGGGGGAGGAGACAACCACCTTTATACTAGGTGCTGAGGGGAGGAACCAAACTGGAAGGGGATGTGTCCAGGTATGACAAACACACACAACGGTGGTCCATATAGGACAAAGGCACAACTGAGGTCCACCACATAGATGTAGTTTTGTAAATGTTAAGTTCAGCCAGGTAACATGCTCTAGAGAGATGGAAGCGCAGTGATAATGTCACAGAGCTAGTAATCCAGAGACCTAGGCTATTGTTCTAGTTCTAGTACAACCATGAGAGCTGGTGGAATATAAACTCAATTAATAATCTGGAATGGAAAATTAGTTTCTGTAACAGTGATCATGAAACTATTGTTCCTATAAACCCATCTGGTTCACTAAAGCTCCTTTAGGGAAGGAAACTTGCCATCCTTACCCGATCTGAGCCACATGTGACTTCAGGCCCACGGCAATGTGGTTGACTTTGAACTGCCCTGTGGAATGGTATGGCAGCCACTCGGTTCAAGGGTAATTAGGGATGGGCAACAAATGCTGCCCTTGTCATTGGCTCCCCCACTCCATGAAAGGATTGAACAAATTGCTGTGGTCTCTTCTGATAAGGCACTTTTTGCAAATCCAGGGAAATTAGAAGTGCTTGAGCAACACATGAAAAAGAAAAAAATAATTTGCATATATATAGTACCTCATATCGCCAGAGGTGACTTAAGAGGAAGATGGATGTAGTTTTGTAAGCTTTAAGTTCAGCCAGGTGACATGCTCTGGAGAGATGGGAGCATAGTGATGATGTCACAGAGCTAGTAATCCAGAGACCTAGGCTACTGTTCCAGTTCAAATATCAGAACATTATGCTGCAACTTATGCAACTTGATGCAGCAAGTGGTTTAAATTTCGACCCGTGAGGGTGGTAGAAGCAGATTCAGTTGTGGCTTTCACAAGGGAATCCGAGGAGAAAATATTTGGGGAAAAGCTAGGGTAATGTGTCTAGCTGAACAGCTCTTATAGTGAGCCAGCATCGAAACATTGGGCCTAATGACCTCCTTAGGTACCATTATTCTTCTTTAGTTCTATTTCTGGAATTTTAGGCTCAGTGCCACCAGGCTGGCGGAGGAGGGGGGGGTGTCGCATTAAATTGGTGGGATGGTATGGGTGCCGTGCCCAATGCCTAATCACCTTACTGGTATCATACCACTCCATCATCCATTTGATGACCTTTGGTGTTTCCTATTAATGGCCAAAGGACCTCTTTCTACCAGTGGTATGTTACCTGTGTGTGATGGTGAGGTCGACAAGTATATCCTGGAACCCTGTCTGTGGTCTTGGTTGGGAGTGGGAGATGGTGAGGAAGTGGGTGGGTGGTGTGGTGGGCTGGGGGGGAGGACTTCCGATTTGGACACCCTGGGGCTTCCAGGGCCAATGAGATGGGCTCACCCCCAACTTTTAGCTGGTGGGCAGGGCCATCATATCCATTTTAAACCCGGGTCTATGATTCTATGACCTCAGGACATATACTGTGCAATCAGTGAGATACTTTTGAAATAAACACCAGAAACTTCCAATCTTGCCCACAGCTGGGTTTCTCCGGTGCCACTGCAGTGAATGGCGTTTTGGCTGAGCGCCAAATTCTCTATTCTTGATGGCAGCAGGGCGGGAATGAACGAGACTGGAGAATCTCTCCCATAATCACTGTTGGATGTGGGATATGTGGCAGCCAGTTTGGACACAGCAAGCTCCCTTAAACACCAATTAAGTAAATGACCAGTTCCTTTTAGATGTGGATTGAGAGATAAATGTTAGCTAGGACTTTGGGAGAATTCGACTCTTCTTTGAATAGTGTTCTGGGATCATTCACATCTACCTTAGAGGACCGATAGGGCCTGAGTTTAATGTCTTATCTGAGAGAGGAACCTCCGACAGTGCATTGCACAGTGAGATTTCAATATTTCACCAAACTTCTGGCATCAGAAAAAAAAATCATCTATTAATTATTGGAACATGAAGAATTTAGAAAGAATAAAAATGCCAAAATTTTATTTCATTGAGTTTAATTAACTGGAATAAGTTCCTATTAGATACTTCGCCTTATCTACAGAACATGTCACACAAACACTGGGTGGCTCAATGAAACACCTTTGGCTTTTGCATAAATTATGTTTGTATAATAAAGAATCTTACTGTGGTCCCTCGATGGTTATTGTCATCGTGGATCATGAGGATTACAATAAGCATTTATGCCTTCGGTCTCTGTTATTCCTGGGCTCGCACGTGGATGCATGTTGGAGGTAGGGTACACTTCAGTCATGAACGGAATGGCTTGCTCTTGTTCCTTTGTTCCCATGGAAGCATAGACAAAGATGATAATGAACCAATTAGAAGAACATGTAAAAGAGGTTTGAGGCATGACATTAGACTCTACATTGTATATCCAATCACTGAAGAGCAGCAATTATCAAACCAAAGGGAAACCTGAACTATATCGCCCCATCATTTTCTAATAGTGACTGCCCTTCAAAAGTACTTCATTGGCTGCAAAGCAGGACAAGATCAACTGGTCCATCAAGTCTTCCCCACACTATTACAAAAGCAAAGCGGGGGCGATGGCCTAGTAGTATTATTGTTAGACTATTAATCCAGAAACTTAGCTAATGTTCTGGGGACCCAGGTTCAAATCCCACCACAGCAGATGGCGGAATTTGAATTCAATAAAAAAAACCTGGAATTAAGAATCTACTGTTAACCATAAAACCATTGTCCATTGTTGGAAAAACCCATCTGGTTCACGAATGTCCTTTCGGGAAGGAAATCTGCTATCTATACCTGGTCTGGCTTACATGCGACTCCAGATCCCCAGCATTGTGGTTGACTCTCAACTGCCCT